>NW_005355087.1:45809-64317 GCF_000412655.1 Myotis brandtii
GGCCGGCCGCGGAAACGCTCCTCTCTTATGGGCACTGCATGGTCTGGTCAGTTCCTCAGGATGCCACCTTTAGTCACAGTTTTCCGCAGTCACAAAATCCAAATCTCAAATCTCCCGGCGCCAGCAAACCCGAGGAATTCCTTTCCCCGGTCAGGGGCTGTGTCTGTCCCAAGAGACGCGGCTGCCTGCCATGCGGTCTCCCTCCGACCCTCTGGGCTCAGGTCTGGCAAACTTTCCTGCCCAGATCCCTGGTTTTTAACCTTTCCAGGGGAGCTCTGCCCTTCCCGGCTGCAAACCGTCTCACCAGCTGAGTAAATTCGCCAATTCGGGGTGGGTGTTATTAGTTTCAGCTGCTTACTCCGTTTGCTCCGGGACAAGACCTGGGACGCGTCTGCCTATATCGCCGCCATCTTGCTTCTCACGATATCTGTGAAAACAACCTTCATGTAAGGTGATGGTTGTTTTTTTTAAAATCTGGATTTCATCCTTTTCGTTTTATTTTTGTTCTGGAATTTTCTTTGCAGGAGTTCTTTAGCACTTGTTAACAGCAGGTTTTCTAGTGCATAGCACAGTTGAGAAACAAGAATTGTAATCCACAATTTATGACCTGCTTGGGTCAGAAGTCTCCGCACAGGTCTCGCAATCCCAGCCAAGCCTTCGGCCCTGCTCTGCAGAGAGGGCTGCGCTGCTGGCTCCAGGAGGAGCCACACTTCTGCAATTTATTGGCACTTCCCCGAGTCCTCCTGCCTGCCTGCTGCCCAATCTCTTTCCTCTTGCTCATCATTTTCCCTTTAGTGCCTTTCTCACTCTCCATTTCAACAAGGCTTACTGTAATATACCCCTGACCACCACAGCTCCTCATCCTTGCTTTTCACATTCCCAATACAAAGGGCCACAACCATTTCTGTTTTGTTTTGTTTGTTTGTTAGTCCTCACCCGAGGATATGGTTTTCCATTGATTTTTAGAAAGTGTGGAAGGGAGGGAGGGAGGGAGGGAGGGAGAGAGGGAGGGAGGGAGAGAGAGAGAGAGAGAGGAGAGAGAGAGAGAGAGAGAGAGAGTGAGAGAAACATCGATGTGAAAGAGACACCTCGACTGGCTGCCTCCCATACACACCCAAGCAGGCTGAGGATAAACCTGCAACCCAGCTTGATGGAGAATTGAACCTGAGACCCTTGGGTGGACTGACCAATGCTCCAACCCTTTAGCAACACTGGCCAGGGCCACCACCATTTCCTCAGCCCCCCTCAAGCCACAGAGACTCCCCTGTCCAGTACTTCTGCTGGCTCGCTTCCTGCAGAAACGAATGGGTTTTTATCCTTGTCTTCACTGGCGGCTATCCTTGACACAGAGGGTCATACTCTCCATCTCAGCTGTTAACTCCATGGCTTCCTCTGCCTCCCAGTTTTGTCCCAAAGCTTCTTTTAGGTACTGATTTCCTCAGCTATCCACAGGTAGCATATCAATAGCTAAGCCAAGATATACTCGCAGGGACCATCCGGTGTGGCCTCCTGCCTCGGGGGGAGGAGAGACGGTGTCACACAAGTTGTGTGTTTCCACTAACTTCTAGTCACAACCTGAAGTGAATTGTTGCTCCGAAAGTAAGCTCTTCACTTATGTCCAAACTAATTCTGGTTTGAGTCTCATATTTACTCTGGAAAACTTGTCTCTGATTTGGGCATGAGATAGAGGGAATCTCAAAGTTCAAAAGTTATCTGGTCCAATTACACATCTATTTTAAAATCTATTTTAAAAATTATCTTTATTGTTGAAAGTATTACAGATGACCCTTTTTTTCCCATTGACCCCCTACACCCCACACAGGCCCCACCCAGGCCTTCACCACACTATTGTCTGTGTCGATGGGCTATTCATATATGCATATAAATTCTCTGGTGAATCTCTTTTTAAAATACCATCACCTCCAGTGGGTTGTGCAGCCTGAAAAGGAATTCACTTCATTACAGGTGGTCTGTCCATCCCTAAACATCTCTGAATTCACTGAAGTCTGCCTTCCTGAATATTCCATCCTCTTGTTATACTCTCTCCCATCAGGATGTCACAGTAGCTTCCGGGTTGAGCTCTCACCTGTCTAGCACCATTTGTACTGCTTCTCCAGCACCCAGCACAGGCTCCTAAAACACAGTAGGCTCTTAAGAAACACTTATGAATGAATGAATGAATGAATGACGTCTCTTCTACAGGATAGCATCTTGTATCTAAAATATTTATGAATATTTTCTCCAGGCCAGAAGTTCTTAATTCTCATAAGGAAAAGTTTAAAGTTCAATATACTATGTCTAAATTCAAAACATCAAAAAAAGATATGAGAATACATTTTATATATATAGTTATATATAATCATATAAATACAATTCACTTTATCTACTTTTCTAAATAAAGCTAGATGAAAGAATAGAGCATGAGTAAACACAAACTAATTAAAGGCAGGCAATAACTTTTAAGAAATATACTTTGGCACTAAAAATCTACTCACTATTAAGTGGTTTTATTTAGTATTATTAAATTATTTTTTATTTTTAGACAGAAGCTTTGTTATCGTATAATTAAACTATTTTTAAAAGAAAAATTTGGACCACAATTCTACCAACCTTCTGCATGTGTTACCATTTTTCTGTTTTTCCCCATCTTTTTCATATATAAAAATAACTTTAAGTTATTGTAAAGTATATGATATGCATTTTGTATTATACTTTTTCAATTAAAATTATATTGTGCATGGTTTTCATATTGTCATTAATCTTTATTACTATAATTTCATGGGCTTAATAGTACACCATCAATTTGATATATCATAACCTTTTCCCAATTAGTACTGATTTAAATGTTTCCATATTTTTTCTTACATAAAATGTTTTAGGAATATTACATACATGTAGATTTAATATTAAAATATTGTAAACTATTAAAAATATAGATATTTTAAATATGTTGCCATATTTCCTTCTCTCAATTAGCATTTAAAAGGATTTTTAAGTTTCCATATGTATGAATTATGCATATATGCTATTTATTTCTAGTTTTATATGTAGTGAAGGGTTGAAGCCTATAAAACTTTGACTTTTAATTAGAAGTAATTATCACATAGGGATACCTTAAATGACATAATTTCATTTTAAAATGACTAGTATTTTCTTCATTTCAAAAATATTTATAAATACCTAATTGATGCTAGGTACTATGCTAGGAACCAGTGATACAAGAATGAACAAGGAGGATCCCTGCCCTTAGGGAATAAAGAAGAGAAGATAAACTGTCATGTGTTATGATTGGATGGTCCGAGGCACTACTACCCTTAGACTCTGGCAATAAAAGAGTACTTGCCCCTGGCCCAAGGTTGCAGAGGACTCCACTCTGGCCCTCCTCCACCTGTTCCCCTTCTCACCAGGCAAAGAGACCATGGGAATCTGTGGGGCATTCTGGGCACGCCCCTCTGGAGCCCATAACCCCCACTAGACTCCCTCGGGGTAGCAGGGATGCCAGAATTCTTTGATCAAATAGTTCAAATCCACTTCTAGGGCCAGAGCCGACTTTTCTAGATCCACCCTCCAGAAATTGGAGATTGTATTTATGTCCATTGGTGGATACACAAACTCAATGCTTGGGGAGGTAGTGAAGAGGGTTTGAATGTATCGTCTGGGCCGTCTTCATACCTGTAGGACAAGCTACTCACAGTTCTGGATGGAGGTAGGAGTCGAAGAGGAAAGAAGAGTGGCCAGATTGAGAACAAGGAGCTGGGGCCACTTCTTTCCAAAGTCGTGTTCTAGGGCAGAACTCCGAAGATCCTAGAAATTCTAATTTGAACCTAGTTTTCCAGGTGGTTTTGAGGATATATTTGTCAAGGTAGGAGGATGGAACATATTTGATGGTTTGTTGGCTTGATTTATAGCTTTATAAAATATTTAGACATATGGAATGTGGGCCTTCATTTGTATTCTTGCCCCAGGCCCCACAAATGTTGGGGCAGGCCTGGTACAAGGTGCTATGGGGACACCTCACAGAGAGATCTAAGCTTACACAAGGTTATGTAGAAGGCCTCTCAGACTAAATTGTGGTTCGGCAGAGAAGGTTTAGCAGAGTAGGTTCTGCTATAGATATTCTACTTCTGTTAATCCATTACATTTGTAGGCTTAAGGTGAAAAAGTCATGTGCTCATCTTAATAGATGCCAAAGAAATGCATTTGATAAAATTCATTAACTCTTAATAACAACAACATAATAAATGGTATTTACATGAAACTAGATACTGACATCTTTCTTGAAAGATAAGTACTAGCAGTGTTGCTTTTAACTTTTTTAATTTTCTGCTTTTTCTTTTTCTTTTTTGTTTAAAGTATTACATATGTCTCCTTTTTCCCCCATCGACCCCTCCCCGGCCACTCCCCCGCCCCAGGACAAGCCCCCACCACCCCAGTGTTCCTGTCCATTGGTTATGTTAATATGCATGCATACAAGTCCTTTGATTGATCTCTTACTCTCCCTGCCCCGCACCCCCTCCCTCACCCCCTGCCTTCCCTCTGATGTTGGACCATCTGTTCTGCTTGCTAAAATGCACTTTTTTTTTTAAATCTCAAATTTGTTTCTCTCAAGATCCAATGGAAGCCTCCATTTCCCTCTTTATCTCTGGATCTATTTCGGTTCATCAGTTTATGTTGTTCATTATATTCCACAAATGAGTGAGATCATGTGATATTTATCTTTCTCTGACTGGCTTATTTCGCTTAGCATAATGCTCTCCAGGTTCATCCATGCTGTTGCAAATGGTAAAAGTTTCTTCTTTTTTACAGCAGCATAGTATTCCATTGTGTAGATCAGGGGTCCTCAAACTACAGCCGCGGGCCACATGCAAATACAAATATTGTATTTGTTCCCGTTTTGTTTTTTTTTACTTCAAAATAAGATATGTGCAGTGTGTATAGGAATTTGTTCATAGTTTTTTTTTTAACTATAGGCCGGCCCTCCAACGGTCTGAGGGACAGTGCACTGGCCCCTGTTTAAAAAGTTTGAGGACCCCTGGTGTAGATGTATCACTGTTTTTTAATCCAATCATCTGTTGATGGGCACTTAGGCTGTTTCCAAATCTTAGCTATTGTAAATTGTTCTGCTATGAACATAGGGGTGCATATATCCTTTCTGATTGAAGTTTCTGTTTCCTTGGGATATATTCCTAGCAGTGGGATTACTGGGTCAAATGGGAGTTCCATTTTTAACTTTTTGAGGAAAGTCCATACTATTCTCCACAGTGGCTGCACCAGTCTGCATTCCCAAAACTTTAACCTAAGACAAGAAGGCAACTATTTCACATGGGTCTTAACTTTTCAGCCAGTTCATTTTGGCAGATGTTCATTTCTTTTTTCCTTCTCTAGTAGTGTTTTCATTTACTCCACCACATTTTTGTTGTTGTTATTAATCCTCACCTTATGATATTTTTCCATTGATTTTTAGAGAGAGTGGAAAGGAAGGGGAGAGAGAGAAACATCAATGTGAGAGAGACACATCTATTGGTTGTCGCCCGCACATGGCCACTGGGGATTGAGCCTGCAACCAATATAGAGGTATGTTTGATCCGTAGACCGGAATCAAACCTGGGACCCTTCAGCCCATGGGTTGACACTCTATCCAGTGAGTCAAACCGGCTAGGACACTCCACCACTTCTTTAAAGTTTTCTTCTTTTTTTTCAGAGAGAGAGAGAGAAACATCAATGTGAGAAAGAAAAATGCCATCAGTTACTTCCCACACATGCCCCAACTGGTGATCAAACCCGCAATCTCTTTGGTGTATGGGACAAGGCTCCAACCAACTGAGCCATCTGACCAGGGCCAAAGTCTTTTACCTCGTTCTGGTTTGTTGTCATTGTTGGTGGTGGTCTCTATTCTGTCTTGAAGACATGAGTTCCATAAATGACTACCTGCTTGCTAAAATGCACTTTTTTTTTTAAATCTCAAATTTGTTTCTCTCAAGATCCAATGGAAGCCTCCATTTCCCTCTTTATGGTTTTTTTATTTGTTTGGTCAACCATTGCCTGGAGCTGGTATTTAGACCAGGAAGCAGCTCATTACTCTCCCAAATGGTTCCTGTGTCTCGATTATTAATCTGTATCAGCTGGAGACAAATAGCATTCCCTGCACCCTCCAGTCTTAACACATAATCAGGAACTTGGCAAAGGAGGAGAGTGGTGGTGGAAGTTCTGGCCTGGCTGGCTATGAGGAACAAGCAGTTAATCGAATATAAACAGGTCAGATGGCATTTTTAATTTGAGTCAGAATACAAGTCTATTTTAAAGTTGTTTTCCCGGTCACTGCCAGGCATCTGTTAGCTACTGTGTTTGCAGATTCATTCTCATTCTCTCTCTCTCTCTCTCTCCCTCTCTCTCTCTCTCATATTTCTAAACTAGAAATTCCCAGGTAATATTTTGGTATTTGACATTTGAGGAAGGATCGTTATTAAATAATGACTAATGGAAAGGTAAGACATCTTTATGAAATAGCAGTTTAGAGGTGGCTCTCTGGTTCCTCTCAAGTTTTACAATAGAATACTTGAGAACTGGGATACTGCCTGTTCTCACAGAATGTTTTCTGATAAAATATTTCATTCCAAGTTTTTATAGGTATGTCTCTTCTCCCCCACAATTCAGGACCTGTGATTATTTTTGGATATCAAGCATATTTATGCTGAGCTCTCCTCCATTAACTAGCAGGCAGGACTTGAAGATGTGTGCTCATGATCCTCCCTGAAGTACCATTTTATAAGTTCATAAATCAAGAATTTCATTCAGCATTTGTCTAGTGGTGCCCTAGTCACTTAAATTCAAAGCTGAGCCAAGATCAGAAATTGCCTAAAACTGATTCTTCCCATTGTTCATCAAGTATAATGTTGACAATGAAAGAGATCTCTGAGATACTGTTTCTATAAAATAACCAAATTCTCCACAGTGGTTTACCCCTGTGTCTCCACTGGACCTCACTTCCAGCACCTTAGTCCCTCCTTTCTTCTCCATCCCCATTACACCCACAGCTCTAGGTCTCTGAAAGGATAAATACATGACAGGTGAAGGGCACCGAGATGGCTTCATCTAGCATTTTGGGGTTTCAACATGAAAGACCATCCTTGCTTTGTCCTCCTCAAAGGAGAGCCCTTTATTCAACTCTGTGGTTTGCTTGCCTGCTTTCTGACTCTCTCCAGTCTTTGGTCTCTAACTACTTGCTCCTCTGAGGAATGTCTTTCCCTCTTTTCTGACTCCTCCCTTCTGAAAGGTTCTTCAGTAGATTCTGGTAAAAGGCGTCCTCTCTGGGCCCAGGGAATTTCTTATTTTAAGGCAGTGCCAAAATGCAAGATTTTGTGTTCTGTCCCCTTCCACTTTGTGTTCTGTTCTAGAAAATCAAGTCACAAACAATCCCACACATTGAATGGTAATCAAAAGGAAGAAAATTAAAATTGCAAATAATCCCATGACTCAACAATGGTAAACATTGTTGATACTTTAGGATGTGAATGGCATGGTATGGTGTGATATACTAGTAGTATAGTATAAGTAATACATGGGACATAATTATACTAAACAATTATTTATTGTTTATGTAAAATTCAAATTTAACTGGGTATCAGGTACTTTTATTTTCTAAATCTGGCAACCCCAAAATAGGTTTATTCCTCACAGGCTTGTTTTCTTTTACATATACCCTCACTAATAATCTCACATTTTCAAAAATTAGGAACCAGTAAAAGACTATTCAGGAATAATTTTGCTGAGGAAATTGATAAGATTTTACACCTCGTGCACTGAGTGGAAAATTGTCTCCTTTATTAACTAGTAGTATGATAATGAAGAAAGTGAGTTATTTTAATTTATATTTTGGTGTTTCTGATTGAGAGTTATAGCTTTAATATGTACTAACTAGTTGATCAGTGTATACCAATTATTTTAGTTAACTCTGAGTACTAAGTGATGAAATATTTTTATTTAAAATTAGATAAAAAGTTGGCAGACTAAAGGCTTATAAAGAGGAGATAGAGTAAATTCATGTGGAAAAGGTATAATAATATCATTGCTTTTTTTTTTTTTTTTGCCTAGTGCAAAAAAAAATGAGACATGCAATTTTTGTAACCCTCTTTAAAGGAAAAAATGTTATTTTATCCGTGGCCTTGGGGTTTCATTTTTGGGAAGGGGATTGCAGATTGTTTTATTTCATTAATTTAAAATGTTTTGGCTCGTTTTAAACGAGGACCTCATCGTGGATGTGGTTTTTCTTATTTATGACCACCATAACATTGCCAACGATGCACTCCTTGAACCTAGAAGTGATTTCAAGTCATAATGAGGATTGCATGTAAGATATTTGTGATGTGTCAAGCTCACAAGAAATACAGAGAATTGCACCTGAACTATATCAACTATTTATATCAACTCACTGTCAATCTTTTCACAGTATCATATTTCAGACAGTAACTTTATAAATTTGGGCACCTAGAGAAATTCCTTAACAAACTAAAACATTTTCATGGTGACATTAACAATAGACACTTTTAAATATCACATGCAGGCAAGAATTACAAAATGGATTTATACTAGAAACTTTTGCTAGTTCTTGTAATTAATGTAACAAGATGGATGGAAAACAATGGCAGGAGATTTTCTTCTACTTATCCACAGACCCATCTCCTTCTATTCGTCCTCACCCAAGACTAGTGGGGAAGACAGTCACAAAGGTTGGACAATGGAAAGAATCTGCAGCAACTCATTGGGTGTTTATGAAAAGTGACATGGCATCAGGGCTCGCTGGGAGCCAGAAGGAAGATCTGCAATACTAATTAAGGGAAAAGCAATTTTCATTCATCTGGCTTGTTCTGATATCACTTCTTGGCAGTAAAAAGAGACTAAGATAATATGCAAATCTGACAATTAGGAAGTTGATGAGTTAAAGTGGATACTTGATATCACCTTTCTTTTCTGGCCATCAGGCAACTGTGCCATTTTGAATATTATTTTCAATGTTGAA
Organism: Myotis brandtii; assembly: GCF_000412655.1. NCBI lineage: Eukaryota > Metazoa > Chordata > Mammalia > Chiroptera > Vespertilionidae > Myotis > Myotis brandtii. The sequence continues at coordinate 54,826 of NW_005355087.1, forward strand.
ATGATTTATATGGTCAGAATTACTTCAGTATGGTTCGTAGTAAATATGAGATGGCAGCAACTAATGTCAGAATTAATGCATGTTTCTAGTTGGTTCCATTTTCAAATATATTTAAGCAACTGGTATGTTCTTATCCAAGGAATTCCCTAGCCTAAAAACATGATGGTTTTAACTCTTTTTTTTTCTTCTCTCTCTACATTTGTTATTTTAACTTTGTGGTGTCGGAGGAGGTTATCAAGAAGACATGATCTCCAGTTGACCTGGGAGCTAGACCCAGGCAATCAGAGGCTCCTCACGCCCTCCCCTGTCCTTGAAATGTACATTATACCCACTGTTCTCATAGCCAGGGCTATTTCAAGGGTGCAACCCTGAGAAATTAATGTGTTGTTGAAACCATCTGGACTGAATATGTGACTGAACCCTGTTAAAGCCTTTAAAACTTTCAAGATTCTGGCAGGTGGGTGCAGAGATCTTGTGGTCATCCAAATAACCTCATCCAGGTAAAGTTTCCTTGTTATTAAACCTGCCACCTACCAATCTAAAGTGGCCTGTGTCTTTCTTCAGTCTCTTCTTGCCTTTTGTGTACAGGTACTAATTTGTGAACCAATAGTGATGACTGATAAGGGGTAAATTCCTATAGAAAAATGTGTACATTCCTGTCTGGGAGCCAGTATTATAGTACCAGTAGTGTAGTAGCCAGTATTTAACCACTAGAGTATTTAAAGTGTAATGGTTAAGAGAATGCCCTCTGAGCTGTGTGAGTCTGAATGCAAGCTTAGCTGTTTATTATAGCTTTGTGACCTTGAGGAAGTTATTTAAGCTGCCTAAGCCTAAATCCTATCTTCTATAAAGTGAAAGTAATATTAGTGCCTATCTCCCATGGTAATACAAGTAAAGGGCTTAGCACAATTCATGGCATATGTAAAAATATTCAATACAAAAATGATATTATTATTGTAAGAAATATTAACAAGTTCAAGTTACATTATAGTATAACTCACTATGGAAGTGTTACAATCACCACATTTCCTCATGAGTTTTCTCCCCTCAGAGATGACTAGCTAAAATATCGAGGTAGAATTTTTTTTTCCTTGCTATGTTTTCTCCTAGGGGCTGCCATTGTTAGCAGCATATAGGCAAACAGGAGATGGGAGGTGATATCTTCATGTTAATTTCCTAAGCAATGTCAGTATAGAAACACTTTCTATTAGTCTGGGTGAATTTTACCCTTTCTTTCAGAAATGGAAAACATTTTTACAGGGCCTTTAGGAGACTATAATATGAAAGAATTAGTTGGTGAGAGAGAAAGTGATCCTTTCCTTCTTGTGCACTTCAACTGTGAGCCATCAAAGTAAGTTATCACCTGTTCTCACATCCCTTAAAATCCTGATTAGTTCTCTAGCAAAAATACTCCTTTCTGTCATGTCTCAGCACCAGCTCTTGGAAACAGCATGCCTGCTTTTACACTGAAACTTCAATGATTGTGCTTTAAATAAAGTTTTATTGTTGTATGAAGAAATTATTAGCATGTACTATAAAAACTTATTTTCCTCTATGTAGATCCAGAAATATTGCTTTAAAGTCCCTTTCCAGAATTCTGATCCTCTTATTATTACTTTTATGCCTCTTTTCTCCTAAAATATTTAAATTAGAAAAACAATACTTTAAAAAAAAACCTCCCACCCCTTCTACATTTTTCAACTAAACTCATTAGAGAGTTTAAGTCTAATTTATAATATAAACAATTTACTTGGAATCAAACCTTCTGAACAAAACATTTCAGAAAAAAAGTGTACAAAGATATGGGGAAAGCAGTGGATTTAAAATCAGAAGAATTCTTTTTCATCCTCTGCATTTATGAACTGTGTGACCTTGGACAGGTCACTAGCTCTCTTTGAGTCTCAGATTTATTACCCATAAAATGGGAGTGAGTACCTGCCTGACCTGCCTCTTTGAGCTTTGTGAAGAGAAAATAAGGTAATGTATAGAAATGTTATATAAATTCCAAAGCCCCATAGAAATAAATGTAACAGTGCAGAATTAAATATTCAGCAGCTCTTCAGAAACTCTTTTTAAAGGTTCTGAAGAGCTTGCTGCCTTTTACAATTAGGACCACGCACTGCCCGCCATGTTGATGGGCTTGGGGATCACTGCTACCTGAACATCTGACCCCACATAGTCTTTCTTTGCACATTAAGATGTGCTGATAAGAGAGGGATTATGAAAAAACATACTGATATTTTGCCTGAAACATTAGTGAACAATTCCCTTTACCTATTTTGAAGAACAAATTCTTAAAAAGTCACAATATTGATAATATATTCCTCTTTTCTATATCATATGATATATTCTTCAAACTTTTTATTATCCCCGAGTGGCTATAAAATCTGCTTATTAAAAGCTGTTTTAAATTATTTTTTCAGATTTATAACATTATATAAAAATTTTAGGTGTAAAAAAGTATTCTACCAATCTAAAACTGTCATGGGTGTTTCTTTTTTAAAAGGTGTTATTCTCCATAGCACAACATCAAAGTGTTAATTTAAACATGCATTTTGAGAAAGGAAGTATCTATTGGTATTGCTAATTTTAAAAAAATTTTTTTTTTTACTAACAAGAATTTTATATGATGAAACAGTGTGGAGCAAATGACCCCAGAACTCCATTCTTCCTTGGACTAGAAATAGAATTTTCTTGGCATCTGCAAGCATTAACTTCTTGTTTACTTTAAATATGCACATTGAATATCTATGGAATGTTTAAAAAGGGAATTTTAAAAGACAGTAATACATGCCTGGATTTGACCAACTCAAAGTAACACAGATAACATATAAATTGAAATAGAATATACAGGCTGATATCAACAATATAATTATATTGCCTTGGGATCAGATGTGCTAAGTTTGCTTCTTTCTCTCCTCATATTCTCTTTAGAAATATTTACCTCAAAATTGAGATATTAAACAGATGCGGGACCTGTTTGAACTAAGAAATAAGAAAGATGGAATTTACATTAGGACAGTATTTCCTAACATGAATTTCACAAAACTCTAGGCCCTCAAGATATTCTTTTTGAAAAGAATTTGTTGCAGGGACAGGATTCTATGGTCAAATAAGTTTGTAAAATATTGAATGCCATATCTTCCTCTTAGATATTTGCAATACGCATTTTTAGTATGTTCAATTGTTTTAATAGCCCCACAGTCAAGCATATCCACAAGCTTATTTGATCTGAGAAATTTTTTGATATAACAACTTAACATGCTGTAGACACAAACAATCTCAGAACTATTTCTGATGAGTGACGTCAGAGGAATGGCAGCATGAAAGACCCCCTTGGTCTCTCCCCAAAATTTATACAAGTTGATCCACAATAACTCAACAAAAGATTCCCTGCTCAACATAGAGGCATGCCTGAGAATTCCACGCATTGAAGCATCTAAAGTTGGGCAAATGGGAACAAACAGGGCAGGTGAGAAGGAAGGAGAGCTCAAATGGCCACAGATGCTGCCCTGGAGCCAGGAACTTGTGGCCAGCTCAGCCAAGAGAAGGGAGGAAATCAGCTGTAGCTAGTGCTTCCTTCAGCTAGGAGGAACAGAGTGTCTCAGTGGGCACACCTTCAGGAATGTGTAGTGCAAACTGTGGCTGAGCCAGCCGAAATACCTGGGTGAGGACAGGGTGCATGGGTTCTGCTGTGGCTGTTCATAGTCAGGCAGTTGGTGTTCCAAACAAAGGATCAGAGCCACAGAGCCCTGCCACCCCTTAGATTCCCAAAACTTGCCTCCTGTCTCCTTGGTGTCAGGAGGAGGAGCACATTATCTGCAAACCGAGAACTATTACAGCAAAAGCACTATTTCCCTCTGTGACTGATCTCCCCATGTAGGGGGGACCCCATGGAGGTCCAAGGTCACCATTACTAAGAGAGCAAAACAAACCACACCCCTAAGCAAGGCAGCTATATTGACTGCAGCTGTGGAAGTCAGCTTTGGAATTTCACAGTTAAAATTGTGATTCAGTGCCACCTACTGGAAAATAGTAGAAAGATCTCTTATAAAGTTTCTAGAAAAGGGCCAATAATACATAGATGCCTAGACAGAGAAGGAGCCTAGCAAATACCATGAATAACCACAGTAATGAGGCAACTCAGAAAGAAAATGAAAAATCTCCAGAAAACAAACTGGAATACATGGAAATATGTGATGTAAATGACAGAAAAGTCAAGATTTCAGTTCTTAAAATACTCAATGAGATACAAGAAAATGCAGACAAGCAATTTAATGCCTTCAGAAAACAAGTTAATGAACAAAACAAGTACTTTACCAAGAAAATGGAAACTTTAAATAAGAACCAAACAGAAATTCTGGAGATGAGGCATTCAACTAAAGAGATTAAGAGTGAACTGCTGAGCAGAGGAAACAGAGCCAACCAGATGGAGGAAAGAATTCATGATATCAAAGATAGAAATGTGGAAATGACACAGAGGGAAGAAGAGACCTGAGCATTTAAAAAAAAAATGAAAGCGTTCTATGAGCGCTATCTGACTCCATCAGATAAACCATTATCAGAATAATAGGCATACCAGAGGAAGAGAGGGGGAAAGGAACGGAGAGTCTATTCAAACAAATAGTGGATGAGAACTTCCTAAACCTATGGAAAGAACTAGATCCTCAAATTCAAGAAGCAAACAGAGGGGATCCACTACGGTGGGATGTTAATGGACCTGAAATGAGCAAGGCTTTAAATGTGTTTGGACAGTTGTCTTACCCTTTTCTACTACTGCCTTTTTTATAACAAAAACATGTCTCAGATAGCTACTATTATAAGTCCTAGTAAAGTTGGAGTTAACTATCATCTTGGGCCCAACTCTAGCTGAACATAACCCAGCTTGTCTAACCTTAGACAACATGCAGCTATATGGATAAGGAATAATTGCATATTGGTATATGGCAGTGAGTTTGGGAATAGTTTGTTTTGCTGTGTTTTCATGGTAATTGCTGACTTATGTACTGCTCCATAGGAGTTTTCTCCAAAATAATTAATATTGCTATCAATGTCCACGATAACTGAAAGATAAATCAAGTGAATGGGAGGGAAATCAAGTGATGTATCAGAGGGCAATGAATTTTAGATTATTGAGTTTTTATTTCCTTTCATTCTTAAGTTCTTAAAAAATATGGCTTCTTAAAAGCATGTAATTTTTTGATATCTGACTTGTTTTAGTATTGTTACCCCAACATTTCTAAAGAAAACATACCCTCCCAGACAGCCCAGCTTTCTCCACTTAAATAAAATGAGGCTATGAAAAGCATTAAAGTAACATGAATATCAACTGGAAAATAAAGAATTCTGCAGTTTATATATTAAGACCAAGGTTCCCACAAATTCCCAATTATTATCAAATTCCCTCAAAATATTAATTTTAATTTTACTGCTGTTCAGCTAAGGAGATGAAGGAGTTGAGCAGAAACTCCCCAGTCTGGGGAACTGGTAGTTCTGGCTTGAGTCATCATCCAGGCTGCTCACTGCTACTAGCCAAGGCCTTCATTGCTGGACCCCAGACAAGGACACCTGTGATCTTGACAAGCATTATACTCTCTTACCCCCTATAATATACCCACCATCTGTTTGTTTTCTTATTCCTATGCACTATTTAGTTTTCTCTCCATTTCTAAGTGTTCTAGCCTCCTCTGCTTCTTGAATTAGTCAACTCTTTGTATAAAATGAGTGATTATAGAAATGAAGTGATTAATGTATGTAAAAGTTCCTTACCTGGTTACTCAATAAATGTTGCCTATTTCTCTCTTTTCCTGCCTATTCTACTATTTCCTTAATAATGGTCCAGTGATAGAAATAGATATATAGCTATAGACCACTCAGTATATGAATATGAATATAGTGGTCATGAATAAGCTAATGTTAATAATAGCTGTTGGAATTCACATGGATCCTTCTAGGATTTGATTGTGACTAACATGAATGGCCAGCTGAGGAACATACTATCTAAAGAACACCGATCTAGATGAGGATGAGATAGCAGATCTGGCTTTGAATCTTAGCTCTAGAAGTTACTATCTGATAAACTTATCAGACAGTACTCTCTCTTAAACCCAATTTCCACATTTGAGAATGGGAAGTAATAATATTTGAGAAGATATCATCTATAAAGGATAATATCAAATAGGATACTACATGTAAAGGGCTTAGCACAATGCCAAACACACATCAGCACTCAGTAAATGCTAGCTATTATAATTATTGTACAAGAGCTAAGTTTGTATGTGACAATATATTTACTTTATAATACAGATAATTACCTCAAAATAAGCCTATTGTTAACATTATATTTATTTTAAAATCACTACCTTTATGACCTGAAATGCAGGGGCAAGAAGAAAGGAAGATTTATTGTATTAATTTATCTCATTCCTGCCACATTTCTAATCTGCTTTATACATCAGATAGCTGGAGTTTAGGGGTATCCCAGAAAAAAAAACCTGAAGGTTAATGGGTGTCATCTACATGCTTCGGAGTATAAACAAATTACTGCCTGGTCATATCAAGGTGAAATACAGTAGAATGAACACATGGTGGCCACACCTCTATTTGAAGGCTACCTGAAAAAAAAAAAAAGACTGAAGCAAGCTATTTAACAAATAGGAGTAGGAGTGATTAATTACTTTTTACTGTCATTCAACAGCTTGTCACCCAGGGAGTAACCTCATTTCTTCAATCCCCATAAATTTAATAGAGGTCACACCATGGCCTACTTGGCTGAAAAGCTTTGCTTCTGAAACCCTGATGGTACTTTTAAGTCTGCTGATGTGTGAACATAATTCTCGGCATCTCTTAGCTTCACATACTCGGTCTGTCCCATGGAGACATTTTAGTAGATCTATGTGGCACCATGTAGAAAGTTGCAAGTGATGAGCTCTCTGATTCATTCCTCTTTCATGCAACAAGATGATAGAAAACTTAAAACCAATGGGTGTTATTCTACAGTGTAGAGCTTCTTTCCATCCTGTTAAGGGAATATAAAAAGATATTTATTAAAATTGAAAACTATTAGTTATAAGACCCTTTCAGTCTGAACATTTAGTTTGGTATTTAAAAAGAAGTGTTAAAGATCCCATTGAAAAACTTACAGGTAAGTATGATGGTAAGCTGTTGTGCCTAATTCTCATTCCACCATGTGCATTAACCTACATGAAGAAATTTCTAAAAAAATATGATTACTGCAAGAGACCTGCCAAACACCAGATGGAATTTCCAAGAAACAAAGCCCCAAGGAAGAACAGATGATTAAAAATTAGAGTATTATCTTATATCTATTTCATGCCCAATTCAGAGACACAGGCCTTTTGCAACTAGAATGCATCAGTCCCTGACTTTGTTCAAAGACTCATTTCTGGGACTCTGAGTGCTATCTTATCCCCTAACTCCACTATTAGTACCTCTCTTTTCCTATCTATGCATAAAATGTTAATCTCTTTAACACTTGGGAAATGGAAATTGACCAGAAGCAATTTATCTCAGCTTGAGATATGAAGTTGAAGATATGGTGAAAGAAAGAGCAGTGAACTCTGGAGGTTGAAGTTTGTTTGTTTGAATTTAATGTTGTTCCTCTGCAATTCTCGTGGCAAAGAAATTTCTATATGCAAGGTTTAACAACACCAAGGTGACCTGCAAGGAGAACCAAGAAGAAACCACCAACCCAATCTCTAGCAAACATTTGGCATGGATCAGTCTCTTTTACAAACACGGGTCTTTGAAAAGAACCTACTTAGTGGAAAGAGAAAGAAGGAAAGAAAGAAGGAAAGAAAGAAAGAAAGAAAAAGAAAGAAAGAAAGAAAGAAAGAAAGAAAGAAAGAAAGAAAGAAAGAAAGAAAGAAAGAAAGAAAGAAAGAAAAAGAAAGAAAGAAAGAAAGAAAGAAAGAAAGAAAGAAAGAAAGAAAGAAAGAAAGAAAGAAAGAAAGAAAGAAAAAGAAAGAAAGAAAGAAAGAAAGAAAGAAAGAAAGAAAGAAAGAAAGAAAGAAAGAAAGAAAGAAAGAAAGAAAAAGAAAGAAAGAAAGAAAGAAAGAAAGAAAGAAAGAAAGAAAGAAAGAAAGAAAGAAAGAAAGAAAGAAAGAAAAAGAAAGAAAGAAAGAAAGAAAGAAAGAAAGAAAGAAAGAAAGAAAGAAAGAAAGAAAGAAAGAAAGAAAGAAAAAGAAAGAAAGAAAGAAAGAAAGAAAGAAAGAAAGAAAGAAAGAAAGAAAGAAAGAAAGAAAGAAAGAAAGAAAAAGAAAGAAAGAAAGAAAGAAAGAAAGAAAGAAAGAAAGAAAGAAAGAAAGAAAGAAAGAAAGAAAGAAAGAAAAAGAAAGAGAAAGAAAGAAAGAAAGAAAGAAAGAAAGAAAGAAAGAAAGAAAGAATATTAAACTCAGGTAGAACCCAGAAGTCATATTTTCATTGTACTAGTAAATTATTGAGAAGGTCTACTGAACTTCTAACAGAGGAATAGAGTAATTTAGGATGATGAGCCTTATGTAGGATAAAGAGAAACTTTCCATTTTAAAAAATATTAAAAATGAACTACCATTTGACCCAGTGAATTCACTTCTAAGAGTATATCCCAAGAATTCAGAAACACCCCTATGTTCATAGCAGCTCAATTTACCATAGCTAAGATTTTGAAACAGCCTAAGTGTCCACCAGCAGATGAATTGATTAAAAAGCTGTGGTACATCTACACAATGGAATACCATTCTGCTGTAAAAAATAACTCTTACCATTCGAAACAGCATGGATGGAACTAGACAGCATTATGCTAAGTGAAGTAAGCCAGACAGAGAAAGATAAATACCACATGATTTCACTCATTTTTGGAATCTAATGAACAACATAAACTGATGAACAAAAATAGACCCAGAGACATGGAAACATCGATCAGGCTGTCAAACCTCAGAAGGAATGCAGAGGAGGGTGGAGTGGAGGGACAAGATCAACCAATGAACTCATGTGCGTATGTGCATAACCCATGGACACAGATGGTAGGATGGTGAGGGTTTAGGAGGAAAGGAGTGTTAGAGAGGTCAATGGGGGAAAAGGGGACATATGTAATACTTCCAACTATAAAGATTTATTTAAAAACAAAACTGAAAAAAAAATTAGTTCTAGCCTCTGCTACTAACTGAGACTAATCACTAATCTTTTCTTTGCATGGGTTTTAATACCTATCAAACGGAGCAGATTGTTTTATCTGTTTCATGGAGATACTAAGATACTAAATGTAATTATGTGCATGAAAATCTTTTAGAAATTATAAAAAGCCATTAGTAATGAATTCTTTTTTAAAATAAATCTTTATTGTTCAGCTTATTACAATTGTTCCTCTTTTTTCCCCCCATAACTCCCCTCCACCCAGTTCCTACCCCACCCTCTGCCCTTACCCGCCCCCACTGTCCTCATCCATAGGTGTACGATTTTTGCCCAGCCTCTTCCTGCACCCCCCACACCCCT
>NW_005355087.1:65462-91779 GCF_000412655.1 Myotis brandtii
GAGCTGGAACTATGGAGAGATATGCAGATTCCTCTTCTTTGTTTGGGGTTTGGAGGTGCCCAGATGAGGCCCAGCTGTGAAGCAATGCAAGCTGCTGTGGGGCCTTGAGCCTTCTTTTGGATGTTCTGGTTCTCTCTGACCCAGCTTCAGTTTGTTAGGTAATTTTAGATCTCAAAGGGCCAGCCCATTCATATGCAAAAGCCTCTGCTAGCAGCTTGGGTGAGGCGGGGTCTCAGGGAATCAACAGGGCGGAGCAAACAGCTATGGCTGGTCCTCAGTCCTGCCCTAAGAGGCCCCCGGGTCTCAGTGTTCTGCGGTAATCGCTGCAAGCACCTCTGAGAGAAAGCCGCCCTCGAGTTCTGCCCGATGCCAGACAGTCCAGTTTCTCCCCGTATGAGTCCTGGGTCCCCAGAGACTCACCTGGAACTGGAGTTCAGAGCAGTCGGGAGCTTGTGACTCCCTCCCTATTGAAAAAGACTCCAGCGTCCTCCTTTGCCAGCCCCTTTCCGCGCGCACCTCTGTACTTCTGCACTTTAGTTCCGCACCTCCTGAGTCTCAGTGTGCTTTTCTCTTTCCTTCTAGTTGTAGAATTTCCACTCAGCCAGCCTTCCTGTGGTTCTGGGTGATGTCTGTTTTGTCTTTAGTTGTAGTTTTGAAGTGGTTTTGCAAGGCAGCAATTTCAGGTGTTTACCTATGCTGCCATCTTGATTTCTCCAGTAATGGATTCTTTAATATGTTTCATTTTTAAAGATTGTCCTCCACATTTCTGATTTCATTCTATCACTTAATTCTTTACTTTTTGCTTCTAATTTAAAATTTACACATATATAATTTTTAATTTTTTTAGAATTTTATTTCCTCCTATTCCTTAATCTCACTTTTTCAAAATAACTAAAAGAATACTGCCTTTTCATATTTTAAAATCTTCCATAGTTTAATTCAAAGACAATATAAAAACCTTAAGAAATACTGGTTGGATGGATAATATATCCTAATTTGTTGATATTTAATAACTCAAATGATGCCATGTTTTTCAATATTTATTGTTCTCTCTGAGATCTTAAAAAGAGATCACTCAAAATTATGTCTAAAAAATATAGTTGGCAAACATTCACCACACAATATTTAATTAAGGGAGAACCTATTAGCAATATCAATCTTGCTAATGATGATCCTAATTTTTTAAAATGTGTGGAATTTTTAAGAATGGGACCCACAATGTAATATTTAATATTGGTTATTTCTGCTATTAGAAGGATGTATGTTATTTTTATCTCTGTTTTTAACAAACCTTGAAATTCCTGTGTGCCACGATTTCTGAAAATAGGTTTGATATTTATTATGTAAAATAAAAGAAAAACCTTAGAAAAAGTATTTCATAAAGTGTTATCACCTTGTTTTCAGAAAATTATCAAGTATAGTTTGTAAAATATGTATTTTCTTATTAGATTTTGAGCTTGTGATTTTATTTTACTATTGAAATCTCACTTAATATCTAGCTTCTTATTAAAACAACTACACCCATAAGGGTTTTCACTGCCTTTTCCCTTTAATATTATGCTTTTAATTTGTCCATGCTTGATTTAAAAATATTTTAGGCTTCATTTTGAAATAAAAAATTAACACCTAGCATTATTTTTCCTAACTCAAAGTCTTCTCACTGACATATCAAGTGGTTTAAAAGTTTCTATTTCCTTATCTCCATAATGTATTTCATCAAAAATTTAGTATACTATTTTAGTTTTAGACAACTATAACTTGAACAAAATCATTTTTCCTACATTCAAGCAAATTTAGATGATATTAAAGTCCTCTGTCTTCTGGGGAATTAACTTCCCAGTCTTTACAAATGTCTGCATAGAAATTTTAAAATTCAGTAAAATATCTGGTCTGTTTTTTATAATCATGATATTAGTATTTTGTCTACATTTACCTACAATTCTACCTTTAAATTCAACATATTTTCTACATATTTGCCTTATTTCAAAGCTTATTTCAGAGATGTACCACTTTGGCAAAAACAAATAAAGTAATCTTTGATAAAATTAAGAAAGTTCTCTATCTTACAATACTTGATTGATACAACAAGATTACTACAAATACACATAAAAACCTACCCAGCAGGCTGCCTGTTTCCCATTTTAATGTGAATTGAAAAATTACCTTTGTCTCTCAGTACTGTCTTACAGTTTGGTTTTATGAAGTACTCCCTTCAGTGTGTTAAGATTGATTATTTTTATTTCTTCTCTGGCCTTGAGTCTCATAGAAGTAGAAAATATTGCAGACATTAGAAGATAAGGCATTTATTCTTCACTTGGTTTTGGTGGTCATAGACAAAGCCTTTAATATTATTAAATCTGAAGGTTGGCTTCCTCTTGCTCTGTAGGATCTGAATGCCCTCATGGAAACTACTCCCCAACTCCTCCCTAAAGGGCCCACATTCATCCCACAGTAAGTGTGCCTGGGAACGGAAGCTTGTCTGCTCCACCCTATTAAAGAGGAGTACAGACAGGAAGGGGCAAAGAATATAGAAAATGTGTGGCTTGTTTGTTTCTTTGTTGTTTCTGTAAAATTTTGTATCAAGAGTCCAGGAGGTTTGGGTATTTAACTTGAAAAAGATAATGCTGATTTTATTTAGCAGATAAAAATCATTCAAGAAATTCTAGAATTTGAATACTATGATATAATAGGAAACAAAACTACACAATAGGAAAGAGCAAAGATGCAGATATCCTGAATCAGGTCCCTAAACAGAAGGTGGAGTTTTTTCTTCCCCATCATCCTTGAATCGAAGGAACAGTAGAAAATTCTGAGGTGGGGGTAGAAAGTGCTGATCTACCCTTGTCATATTATTGACACTTCTTAGTGTTTGGGGTTCTCCAAAAATTTTTTTTTTTCTCTATAGTTTATTCATAGTGTCCAGAAACTAGTGACTTCCTGGAATTTTTATTAAGAATTCCACATTCTTGCCATGTTTTGCAGATACTGTGGCCTCTGCCAATAAACTCTAATAAATTTTTACTTCTCTTCTTTCAATAACATCCTAGAGAATATGATTCAGACTCAAATTAATCACTGATCATGTTAATGGCTCCTAGGAGTTTACTTCCGATACCTCTTATTATATTAAATCAAACTTGATAGTGTGCTAGATCATTGCTCAGCTGGGTTTTCATAAAAGCCCTGGTATTTAATATGATTTATACCTGGTTTTCTGTTAATGTCTTTGCTTATTGTGTGCTTTATTTTTAAAACAGACAGTCTTAGCAAATGACACTCCTTTAAAATATATCATACTTCTATGATATGCTTCCAATGAATGCTTCCAAATATTTTACAGGAAGCATTTTACAGTAAAATGTGTTACTTATTTTCCATTATAGTCACATAATAGTGAACAGAAACAATTTATTTAACTTATAATCAAAACACTAATATTTTACTTGTAGTTTGGTGAAAGTATGTGTACATATCTGTGTTTTGCTTATTTAAAAGATAAATTATATCCTGATATTATTAGGATATTTAAAATAGTGTGTGTGTTTTTTAAGCTTTGCAGCAAAGGAGCGGTTCTGGGAAAACCATTTGAAGCATCTGCTGAAGATATAGCAAGCGTGGCAAGTTTTATTGAGACGAAGCTTGTTATCTGCTACCTACGGATGAGGAAACCTGACCTTGCTTTGAATCATGCGCATAGGTAAAGTGAAATATTAGTAACTACAAGTAAATACTATCTATGCAAGCAGAGGCTATTCTGTGAACTTGTATTATCAGTTCCCATTCCACTTAAATTTAAAGACAAAACAGAAAAAAACATTTCTTCATTACTTGAGTTACGTTAAGCTAAACAATCACAGATACCACAAAGGGCATCTCCAAACCTAATGAAAGAAATAGACATAAATGACTATTTCGTAATGCAGGGCAAAATACAAAGACAAATAACGGTGGTAGCCAATTTCTGTAGGAAGAAAGGAGGGAGACAATAAAGTAACTAAGGGAGGTGATACTGAAGGATGAGAGGATTTCCAAAATTGCACAAAATATGGAAAATGGTGGAAGGGAAGCCTGAGAAAAACTTGGAAGTTTGTCACTTATTTTTTGGTGATAACATACTGTAGCTACTCAAAGGACGCTATTCAGGACATGAGAGCTGAGCACAGGTATGAAACACTTTTTACTTATGTCCTTAAAAGTTTGTTTTCTTATGTATTTTTATTACTCTTCAGAACTTTGTATTGTTACATTATCTTGTGACTTCTTAGAATCTCCAGGCCTATTTTTTTCTATGAAATTATTCCTCTCTATGACCTGTTTCTTAAAAGCCTTGTTCTTCTTCTCCTGGGTAATAATCAGTTTAATCTACATCAAAGATAAAGTGATTCCGTTATGCCTTTCAAATAACTCTTTCCTTAGAATTATGATGTCTCTGTCCCTCCCTGCCTGACTTAGAGCAATTTACCTAGAACATTTGTCTTGTCCATTCTCTGATCTCACAGCCTATATTCTTTTGGATACAAACAGAAAAACTAATACCAACATGAAAGAAAAATGCCTGCCCTGTTAATAACCACTAGGAAACATAGCTATCAATCATATTATGACCTATTGTGTAAGCAGGAGATCTGCCAGCTTGGTAAAAGTCACTTACAACTCCACATCCACAAAGATGTAAAAGTTCTACCTAAGATTCTTCAGAGCCCTGAGGAGACCTCAAGCTTGTAGGCTTAAGATTGACACCAAGAACCTGCAGACAACAAAATCACTTTGAAATTCACAAGATAACCTGCTTGAAAGATATTTTTCTGAGTAAATAAACTACAGAACCTAAGGCATATTCTCTTTGACACTGAAATCAAATTCGGTTTCCTATAGTTTCCAAACCCAGTATCAAGACATATGGCCTGTCCAAGAATTTATTACATCTCCATTTAAAATAACCAATATTGGAAATATAGCATGTATTTTAGTATGTCAAAGTATTGGGATTTCTGGGCTACTTGGGTGACTTGTGAGCATTTTGGGGAAAATATTTGAAATTGGGACTAGCCCAGAAAAATCTATAGACATATGTAAGCAATAATGAATTGAAGTGCACTAAAAGTAATTATATATCACCTTCTCCATGGCTTTCACTACACATAAACAGGACCACTAACATGGCCTACACTTTAAGAAAAAATATCTTCTGGATATCAGAATGGTTTGATGAATTTTAAAAATACTTACAATAATAAAAGGGTTCCTATTGGTATGGTCAGGTCAAAATTATATTCAGTGTTATAAAAATAAGAAATGAACATGGATTAAACATTCCACTAAAATCCAAATTGACCAATGTCACCCCAGTAAAATTTAATTTTAAAAAAGAAACAATTAAAAGCTACTATTCCTGAGGATACAAGGATTATCTTCAATAAGTTTATTATTTAGACTGAAAAACTTTTATTTTAAAACTAAGAGTGCTCGCCGAAACCGGTTTGGCTCAGTGGATAGGGCGTCGGCCTGCGGACTCAAGGGTCCCGGGTTGAATTCCGGTCAAGGGCATGTACCTGGGTTGCGGGCACATCCCCAGTGGGGGGTGTGCAGGAGGCAGCTGATCGATGTTTCTCTCTCATAGATGTTTCTAACTCTCTGTCTCTCTCCCTTCCTCTCTGTAAAAAGTCAATAAAATATTTAAAAAAAAAATAAAAAAAATAAATAAAACTAAGAGTGCTCTTTCAAGACCTTGAAAATTACTGAAGGGAGGATACATAATGCTGAATAGTAAAATCATCTTCCCTATTTGCTAGAATTAACTCTTGTAAATTTTTTTCTACTGTAAAATAATTTCTGCTTCTGTTTCTAACTTGAACATTAAGTAAGAAATATAAATCAATAGAGGTTAAACAGTCAATTCGTACAATTAATAATACACCAAATGAAATAAATCATTTTGCGGGCTTGTCATATTGCGGAACTGCGGAAGTGAGTGCATATAATTCTAGTATTAAAATGTTTTCAAAGAGCTCAGATTTAAAAGCAGATATTGAAATACAATCAATATATTTCTAAATTAATTAGTCAGGATACTCAGTCTATAAATAGCTTACAACCATTAGTTATACTCTGAGTGAAAAATTTTGCTTTTGTATTATTATCATATTGTGATGAGTGATTCTAATCATGGATCAAAATATTCCTTTTTGCATTTATTTGCATTTGCTGAAGCATCCTTTCTTTAATTTTATGTAAATGTGAAGTCTACAGCATAACTTTCAGAGATTTGTTAACACAAAATTAGCTTAAAACTATCATGTAGTTTTGTTTCTGATAAAAGTAAATGCATGTTGTTTTGTCGTGTAGAAGACTATAAGAACCATAACTTTACAGTTTTAAGTTCAACAAAGATACATTTTAAAAATAATTTGTTTATTATTGACATTTAAAATATAATAATAAGTGATACAAAGTCTCTGGAAATAATTATTAGCAAAAATATTTTTTTCTTTTTGTTAATTTTATATTCAAAGTGGCAAACTTGGGCATCTTTTTTTTTTCACTTTAATCAAAAGTGACACTTAGGGGGGTAAAACGGTGACACCTAGATTCACCAGTCAAATATATCAGCTCTGTACTGACTTCATTAACTACTGTAATTATTTATCAGTAGATTTGTTGAACATACCAGGCTGATTTCTAATTACTGCTGTCTTATCAAGAGTAAAAATTCTACTGTAACTCTTTTCCATCATATAATTACATCTTGATGTACATAATTGTAAAGATTCTAATCATGTATGTCACTTTTTTGCATATTTCTCACCTTTATATTTTTGCTTGTTTTTTGTTGCAGAATTTTGATGCCACAATGTGGCTAGCAAGATGAAATACAAATACCAGTTATGTGAAAAAGATTCTATTTTCAAAATATTTTTTATAATGGCGGCATCTACATTCATTCATTCATTCATTCATTCAACAAATAGTTATTGACTTCCTACCAAGCATCTTGCTAGGCAGAGAGGAGGCAGTTTTAAACAGGAAATATATGGTATTTATACAATAGCAGAAAAATAGCAAAGTTTAAAAAATATTAATGCATCTATGAGAAAAGAGTGTGATAAATACTATGAAGGAAAAGCACAATTTCATTTTGCAGAGGCAGCACAGTATATGGGATCAGAGCACAGAGTTTGGAATCTGGCTGCTGAGGTTCAAATTCTGACTCTCCTACTCAATATTAGTCTGAATTTAATTCTTTACAAAATTGGGTTATAATAATCGTATCTACTTCACAAATACTATCTCACAGGGTTTCAAAAAATTAAATCCAAACTCATGTATATTTTTATTCCAGCCCTAAATGATTTACTGATATTGAACCTACCTTCCTGCTTTTAAAAAAAACTGGACAAAATATATGAGAAAACTGTTTTCAGACATTGGACAATGGTCACAGCGGTCCTCTGATCCTTCAAAGAAGGGAAATACACATTGCGAGCCCCACAGTTTTCTCAGCTTTTGACTGGGTTATTTTCCTGCTTTAATTCAGGGAGATGGAGATCAAGTTAAACTACTGTCTTGCTGAGTTGAGGATATAGAGATTAGAATACTACACTGACAAAAAAATGTTGTAATTTATAGGGCAGTTGGCCAAAGAAGAGGTTGCTATGTAAGGAAGTTATGGGTAGAAGTCTACATGAGGATTTACTGCACGTTCTTAACCAATGTGAGTAGTGAGACTCATGTAGCAGAGATTCCCTACTAAAGGTCTAAGTGCTAAATGGAAATATTAGAGGAGCTGCAGTGCTAGATGTTGGAGTACCCATGCAAAGAGACCTCACTGAGTACCTCAGGCATTCAGGTGAGACCCCAGAAAGGCCATGCTTAAAGAGTAATGACCATGTCCTCAGAAAGGACTATACCTTAGGATCAAGCTCAAAGCCCAAACAGACCTACCCGAACATAGTCATGATAAGTGAAGAGATGATGAGACTCTAACAGAAAAATTAAAACTATAGAAAATAATCAAATAAAGATTTTGTATAGATTAATAAAATATCAAAAAAAATGTACTGGTTGACCTTAACATCAGTTTGGAGCCTTAGCTGAGTGGCTCAGTTGGTTAATGTATAGTCCTGACATGCCAAGGTTGTGAGTTCAATCCTTAGTCGGGGCACATATAAGAATCAACCAATGAATGCATAAATAAGTAGAACAACAAATCTATATTTCTCTCTCTCTCAAATCAATTTTAAAAAATCAGATTGGCGATTGCTAAAGATAAGTTTAGTGAACCTTAAGACAAATTAATAGAAACTACCCAATATGAAGAACAAAGAGTAAAAAGAGATTTTAAAAAATTAACCAATGCTTCAGTGACCTGTTCTCAAGGACTGTAACAATCTAGTCTACATGTGATTTAAGTCTCAAAGGGAAAGGAAAAGAGAAAGGATCATAAAAGTAGTTACTAAAAATTTTCCAAATTTGGTTTAAAAAAAAGGGAAGACATTTAGCTCCAACTAGGATAAATACAAAGAAAACCACATCTAGGAACATCATAATGAAACTCTTTGAAAACCCAAGATGGAGAGAAAATCTTGAAGGCAGTAAAAGATAAACAACACATTACATACAATGGAACAATGATACAAATAACAGGTGACTTGTATTTTTTTAATTTCTTTATTGATTAAGTTAACAGGTGACTTTTAATTGGAAATAATGGAGACCAAAATGCAACAGAACAACTTTAAAGTGATGAAAGAAAAATAAATGATGTCAAGCCAGAATTCTATATTCAGCAAAAATATTCCTCAAAAATGAGAGTAAGATAAATATATCTTTATATAAATAAAAGTTTTTAAATTAACCTTAAGCAGATCTACACTTGGAGAAAAGCTAACGAAGATATTTCAAGCTGAAGTAAATTACAATAGATTGAAATTTGGATCTACAAAAAGGAATGAGTAACACTAGAAATGGTAAATAAGTAAATATAAAACACAATTTTTCTTTTCAAAGTGTATTTAAAGAAGAATGACTATTTAAAGGAAAATAATAGCATTTTATCATATTATCTAAAGTAAAAACAATAAATAATATGATTACATTATTTCAGTGGGAAATATTGGACCTCAATACCACAAAGGCCCAAGGGAGGGAGCACAAATGAAAATTTTATTACTAAGTTTTTTAAAGGAAGTAGTACAATATTAACTCTAAGTAGCCTGTGTTAAATTAAGGATGCATGTTATAATCCTTTGAATAGCTAAAAAATATAAAAAGTAGAGCTAGAAAGCCAATTATTGGCTAAAGATTATATGCTAAAGAATATTTAAGTAACAAAATAAGTAGAAAAGGAGTAATCAAGTGGGACATTGGAATGTAATAACAAGATAGTAGAGTTGAACCAAACCATATTCATAATTGCATTAATCATACATTAATTAAACATTGCATTTAAAAGGCAGTGATTGCCAATCTAGATTACATTAAAAGATTCAACTATATGCTGTCCACAAAAAGACATAGGTTTAGCAGGGGTCCTCAAACTACGGCCCATGGGCCACATGCAAATACAAATATTGTATTTGTTCCCGTTTTGTTTTTTTACTTCAAAATAAGATATGTGCAGTGTGCATAGGAATTTGTTCATAGTTTTTTTTTAAACTATAGTCCAGCCCTCCAACGGTCTGAGGGACAGTGAACTGGCCCCCTGTTTAAAAAGTTTGAGGACCCCTGGTTTAAAGGGAAGAAAAATTATATACCATACAGTAACCATTAAAACCTGTGTTTATGTCAGTTTTGCCTATGTTAAATATCAAAGTGGACCTCAGGAAAGGGGTACTATCAGAGATTAAAATAAGGCTCACTAAGTAAGATATCTAGAAAATCCTTTCAAATACTTGGAAATTAAATGATAAACATCAAAATAATTATGAGTCAAATGTAAAAAACTAAAATAACCAAAAGCATGGGTTTGAATCTTTGCTTCATCACTTACTAGGCTTGAATTTCACTAGTAACTTTCCTTTGCCTCAGTTTTCTCACCTTTAAGTCTAAGTAAATTGCTTGAAGTCATTCCTGTATCTCAAAATATATCAGATTTGTATTTTATTTCAGTCCCAACAACAACAAATAGAGATTATTTTCAATGGTAAGAAAGCAATAAATTATACATATGCATAGAAGGAACTATTCTTATTTTTAAAATATGTTTTTATTGATTTTTAGAGAGAGAGGAAGGGAAAGGGAGAGAGAGAAAGAGAGACATCCATGTGAGAGAGAAACATCGATGGGCAGCCTCCCACATGCACCCTGACAGGGGAGCAAGCCTGCAACTTGGGCATGTATCCTGACCAGGAATCTAACTGGTGACCTCTGGTGCGTGGATGATGACACACCGGCCAGGGCAGAGGAAACTATTATTTTTAAAATATCCTTTTTGAACCCCAACAGATACTCAATTAAGTAGACAATTTGAAAACTCCTGTGAAAACAGAACTTTTGGGGCCTTATTTTCCACAACTTTGAGGATAATTAAAATGCTGAGAGGTGATATGAGCTTCAAGCATTACAGATATTTGTGAGATTTATTTGTTTTCTGAGGGTATTTTTTTTTAATTGATTTCAAAGAGAAAAAGGAAGGGAGAGAGATCCTAAAACTGGATTGGATTCCTTAAGTTGCCTGTCCAAGTAGCAAAATATGTGCTAAAAGGATCATACTCTATTTATAATAAATATATTTACAAACTTTCATGATTATATTTTAATATTTTCATTATACAGAGCTTGCAATAGATTAATTAAAATAATTCCACCTACAGCATTTTTCTATTGTCTCCATTATACTCTGCCATTCATCCCACGGCTTTTCGGCCAAACATGTCATCTTCTACATTTATATTCAAATTGACTGCATTTTAGTTTACAATCATCTTGCTTGATGTTTTATGTCTCATCCTAGCTTCCACTCTTTCTCTTCTAACAATTTAGTTTAGTCTTATCTCTGAGGTCAGTATTCATTTGACTTTTATCTTTCCTTCCCATTAACTCTCAATATAAAAATGGTTTATAAATAAGAAAGCAGTATATTAATGAAATGGAGTGGTATTCTTATGCAACAATGCATCTGCCTGTCTTTAGAAGGTAAATCTATCAGTTCTTGTTGTTTTGCTTCCCTGCTTTTGAATTCGCGGTGTTTCTTGAAAAACAGTGCAGTGGGTGCTAACATGCTAAGTACTGCCTTTAGGAAATATCCATTTTGATCCATTCCTCAAGATGGCAAGTTGGCTGCGCAGACACTCCTCATGGGTGGATCTATTCCTATGTTATTGTAAGATGATTCTATTAAACAAATGACTTAGCCTTTCTGCAGCCTCTTCCTCTATAAATTCTCACTGGGGTATTAAAAGCATTCATGTACTTGAAATGTTCTAAAAGATGTCAGTTGCGTGGCCTGGGATAAGTGCCAATGAGAACAGAAGAGATATGTTTGTATCTACTTCCTGCAAGGTCAGTTGATTCTTAAAAAGTTCTAAATTTCCCAGAATTAATTCTGCAAATACAAATAAAGAAAGGGAGCTGTAAATTTCCTTGTAATGTGGTTATACAAGGTTCAGCAAGTAAAGGTCTGGGTTTAAATCCCTGCAACATCCCTGACCAGCCTTGATTTTCACAAGTCACTTTGCCTCAGCTCTGCATTTCTGAACAAGGGAAAATGACATTATCTTCCTTACCACTTGCAACGGGGGTCAAATGATAGTATAGATGGGAAAATGTTTTGCAAATGGGAAATATTTGTGCAAATCTTAACTTTAAGGTCAATATTGTGTGTATTTTCAAAGACTTCAGGTGACCAACCTGAAATTCTACAAGACTATTGGCAGCATAGTACTGGCCTCCACTAGCATTTTGCAAATCCTAGGGTTATCCTGTTACTGCTGTATTTATCTAAACTCTCCTTCATTTCCTCTTTTGTTGCTATGGCAAGAATTCTTCACGTTTATCCTCTTTCAGGCCTGTGACTTTTCCTTATTTTTCACAGAAGTCTGAAGAGCAGCCATATGTTAAGTTGTAACACCTTTAGTTTGAAAATAAAAGCCTCCTGGATGTCACTACCTATAACTTTGCTCACAGGTTAGTGTGACATGCATTTCTTATGAATCTTCCTCACTGGAGAAAATGCAGATCATGTGCCCTTTCCAGTTACCTGGGGCAAAATAATTTTGTAATTGGATACAAATGTTCTTATAATATTATCAAGCATTACGCTTTTGTTAGCAAATATGACTTTCACACAGAAAATAGTTGATTTCACTGTAAGAGATTAGCAGATAAAGTCTAATATATAACTTTCCTATATGTATAATCTCAATCTTTTTGCTTTCTTAGACTTTTAATTTCTGTAAGCTTCCTTTGTAGAACCTGTTCAACACAGATAGGCTCTGATGAAGTCTGTTTTGCTTTTTGTGGAAAGAAAATAATGTGAGAGTCATGGATATAGCCTAAAAAGGGGGAAAGGGTATTTTGGTTTTAGGAGAGAGGTCAAAAGGATGGGGTGATATAATGCCAATTATTAAACAAGCATGTCCCATGTGCCTCTTCATCTTCATCTATACTGTTAGAGCCTTCATACAAGTTTTATTATTTACTTGTCCTCAAACTGGTCTTTTAACCCCATTATATTTTTAAGCATTATTGAGAATGTTGAAGAGCTTTCTCTTTGTGTTTATCTATAAATATGTATCACATTAGAAATTAAAATGTAGAAATTTAAAAATACTCATTTAAAAATAAGCCCATTACATGTTAACATAAAATATATATTTTATGAAAAATAACTCTATTTTCAAAAAGCATACATAGAAGAGTAGCATTGTTTTACATGTTTGCAAATCTGTTAATGTGTGGCATTATAAAAGAAAACTGGGTTCTCATATCTGATTCTGCTTTCAATCTGTTGCAAAAAGGTTAAACAATATGAAGAAAATCCAGTCTGACACAGATGTATCATTGGAAAGAGAAAGATGATGTTAATGAACTTTTTAGATAATCCTGAATATTCTCCTTTGATAGTAACACCAAGATTTATCAAGTGGTAATTGCTTAAAGATTAATTGCAATGTGGAATCTGAAACTTTATCAACCAATTTGTACTCTGTTACACTAAAAGCCATTTGGTCCCTTTACACTTTGAATGGATTGTTTACCCATGCATGAGTTAGTAACATCATATGTTTATTATTTTTTTAAATATATATTTTATTGATTTTTTACAGAGAGGAAGGGAGAGTGATAGTTAGAAACATTGATGAGAGAGAAGCATCGACCAGCTGCCTCCTGCACACTCCCTACTGGGGATGTGCCCGCAACCAAGGTACATGCCCTTGACCGGAATCGAACCTGGAACCCTTCAGTCCTCAGCCCGACGCTCTATCCTGTGAGCCAAACCGGGTAGGACTATTATTCGGAAAATAATGTATCATTTGCAGATTTCTATTATGCAGAATTCAATTTTGCAATAGTAAATTTACAAAATTGCATGTTAATTTCACCAATCTCATCAGAAAGGTCTTCAAGCATTGGGTGGCTGTCAAACTCACAGTGAGAGATACAAGTTTTTTAAAATTCTAATTTTACTTGGAAGTTCAAACTTTTATCGCTGGCAATAAATACTGTCAGTTGTGTTCCTTTAAGTGACAGGCACACTTATTTTATTTTCGAGAAATGTCTGCCAAATTCCACATCTGATCATCAGAGTCTGTTAGCTGTTCTTCCCAGTAAAATATGATGATATCCCCTGGAAACAGTGACTAAGTCAGCTTACAAATGCAAACACCGGCACAAGTGCTTTCTTCGAGACCGCTGTCACACTTTGTTATGCCGGAGAGAAGTGCTTTATGCATATGTCCCATATAGTCATGCCAAATAGTAAAAAGACATGTACTCAAGGGTTGAGATTTATATTTTTTTGGAGGGGTGGGCAGGCCAAGGAGGGAGTGTATTCAATTGGTGAAGAATATACCACTAGATTATTAGGACAGTTTGCTATAACTGATTTGATTCCTGAGAAAGAAACTGCAGTTTTACCCACCATGGCTTTTTCAACATCAGTGCCAATGTCAACACAGTGAAGAGGGAAAATAATATCTTAATATCATCTATATATATAAAGAGGTAATATGCTAATTAGCCCGGATGCCGTAACAGTCACAACCAGTCAGGAGGAGGCTGCACGCACAGGTGAGGCCCAGAGAGGACACTGACAAGGGGGGCCTGGGGCTGCTCCAGCTGCGGCGCACCAGCAGTCCCTCCTCTGCACGTGAGCTGCAGAGGAAACACCTTTTCTGACCACTCATTGGCTAAGCTTTCAGTATGCTACTCGCAGTGTTCTTGGTAACTTGGGTAATAAGAATCCAAGAAGGTGATCTAGGGTTTTTCCACCTCACTCCTGAAGGGAAAAAATGAAGGTCTGCTGCTGGAAGGGCTAAGAAATGTCATATCCTGCCCTAGCCAGTTTGGCTCAGTGGATAGAGCCTCAGCCTGTGGACTGCAGGGTCTGGGTTCAATTCTGATCAAGGGCATGTACCTAGGTTTCAGGATCCTCCCTGACCAGGGCCCAGATCAGGGCTCATGCGGGAGCCAACCAATTGAAGTGTCCCTCTCAAATTGATGTTTCTCTCTGTCTTTCCCTCTCTCTTCCACGCTCTCTAAAAATCAATGGAAAAATATCCTCAGGTGAAGATGAAAGAAAGGAAGAAAGAAAGAAAGAAAGAAAGAAAGAAAGAAAGAAAGAAAGAAAGAAAGAAAGGGAGGGAGGGAGGAAGGAAACCGTTGAGCCCTGGCTTGGTGTGGCTCAGTTGGATGAGCATCATCCTGTGTAGTGGGGGCCTCCGGTTTGGTTCCTGGCCAGGGTGCGTGCAGGGATTGGCTGATTAGTATTTCTCTCTCACGTCGATGTTTTTCTCTCTCCCCTCCTCTCCCTTCCTCTCTCTCTAAAATTATAAAAAAAAAAAAAAAGGTTAAAATAAAAGAGGAAAGAAAACTGCTTACACTTCTGATTGTGAGTGAAATGACTCATCCTAGAGTGAGTAATCCAGAAGAAAGACCACCTCCCACCCCCTGCACCCAAACGCCAGGGGCATGCCTCTAGCCCTCTGGCCGGCTGGAGCAGCCTGTGCTATACGATAGGGGAGCCCTAAGGAGCATCGGATTCAACCCATCCAACAGCAGGCACTGCACTGCGAGGGGACCCGTGAGAGGGGGCAGGCTGGGCTGAGGGACCCCCCTCCAGTGCATGAATTTTGTGCACCGGGCCTCTAGTTATAATAATAATATTGTGAGCCCCCTGAAAGTGTTTAGGAACCCTTGAGAATCTGCAAGCCACACTTGGAGAACCACTCAACTAGTTCATAGTGTCCTTGGTATCTTACCAGCACTTGTATCTCTCATCTTTCTTCAGATCATTGCAGTGATTATCTTCAAAAAAAAAAAACTATTTCCATCATGTGCTTGCTTAGTAATCCCTGAAGCATTAGTAATTTCTTCTATAATGTTAAAAATCATTTAACTAATGAACAGGTCCTTAATAGACTCCTGCCTTCCCCTCTAGTCAATTTTATTACTTTAGTCAGGCAAATGCACACTGCAGTTTTTAATATGCTTTGCCATTCTCTGTCACCAAGTCATTTGGGGACCACCTTTCCAGTTTGGGTTTTCTACTGCTCTTCCCTAATTATGACCATTTCAAAGTGCAGCTCAAAATTCACTTCCTCCTGATTTGGTTCCAAATTTTATATGTTCCCATCATTGCAGACCCTTTCCCCAAACCTTTTGTTTTTCTCATCTCCTTTGTATGCATTCATAATGTAACTGTTTCCAGTTTCAGTGCATTTATTGTTGGTTACGTATGAACTTTTATGGTTTTTCACAACTGGGTTAATATTTCTGTTTGGGAGATAGTTGCTTATTGTCTAACAGATTTTTAGACAAAATAAGTATGATATGTGCTATTGTCATTATCTTCACAGAAATGGCAAGATTTTTAAAGATATTCAGAAAATGTATTCTTTGCAAAGACACTTTATTTGGTACAAGTCACAACAGGTTGCAACTCAGTACTTTGAGCCAAAGAGGATAGAATGTCAAAATGGGAGATTGAGTTATCTTTGTCAATAAAGAAAGGATTAATAAACACATTTAAAAAACTCCCTGTGTTTCAAAGGGAAACCATTAACATTTTCATTTATACAATTTGTAATTAATAGACATTCCTAATTAGAGTCACTTTGAGTAATGGTAATTTGGTTTATAACTAAACATTGAATCCAATAATGAGAGCTTTCTGCATAATTAAAGTCCTTATCCAATTCAAATTTTGATTTTAAACTTCCAAACTATTGTCCATAATCTAGGGGCTTAGCCAGGATGGACATTGTAAACATAAATATAGTGCCCATTCTAAAAGTAACAAGCATCCTATTTCATTGTCCTATGAAACTACCTAGTAGTATTCATTACAATTTATTTCAGTTCACTTGAAAGGTTCTTACCTAATTGCCCATTGAAGGTAGCATAAATAATAATAGAATGCTAGAAGACATTTATGTCCACACAATAGGGCTACTCAAAATATTAATTTAAGTTTGTATTTACCATTCTGGCTCTTTTCTTTAAAAACTGTACAGTATCCGGGACATGTTTATACTCAATAATTATAGCTGAGTAAATCATCATTTCTGGTAAGTTAGAACAGAGGTGAATTTATTAATTGTGCTTTTCAAAGCAATCATTCTAAAATGCATCCCACCCAAGTAACACAGAGAATGAAAGAAATGTGATATTTGTCAAGCTGTTCTTGAACCACCACCATCGCTGATCCACCCTTCTCCCCCTCAGTGTTATACAGACAGATGAACAGGGCTCTACATCTACATCTTTGGTTTCTGAATCTTGATAGCTTTTCTACAAGAGAGTTGATAGCTGGTATTTGGTTCATGGATCCTGAAGAAAAGATAACAGAGACAACACTATTATTTTTTTAAGAGAAAAATGTCAAGAACGAAAAATGAAAATGTCACAAGATAGGTTGATATACTGTATTACTTAAAGACTGTTTTGTTGGGAGAACTGACCAAGTGATTTACTAACAGCTTTTACTGGACAGCCTTTGGATTACAATGTAGATGAAAAATAAATGGGGATTCATTTCATTTTTACTCTATCCAGACATTTGACAGATGGAGAAAAAAAATGGGAAAACACAATTAGAGTCTACGAACATGTGGGGTTTTCAAAGTATGAAAAACAATTTTGTATTTTGAATTTTTCTCAAAGACCTTCCTTATCGATCTCTATCTCTGTATCCTTTAATCACATAAACTTCCTTTCATTCCTGATCACATCTGTATACAGTTCAGGATTATAAGATTGTGTAAACCTGACATCCCACTGGGATATAGGTTCAAAAATCAGTGGAGAGAGGCCCTTGATAGATCCGGGTCACAATAGGTGTAGATCTCAATGGAGAATCTTAGTTAAGATTAGGGCCCTTGGTGGCTCCTTTTGGAAGAGTGTATTCAGTCACTCAGTAACATGGTTTTATTCCAAAAAGGATTCATTTAGTGCCCATCATGTGTTAAGTATTTGCTAGGTGCTACACATATAAAGATAATTTTGTTGAGCATTACTTCCTATTATGGCGAAGTCTCCAATCGATACAGAGTAATTAAGCTAGTAAAAAAAAGTAAAAGAAATGTAGAGAAAATGAAATGTTCCCAATTGCTTACAAAGGCATCTACTTCATACTTCTAAAGATCCAGTAGCATGTTATACTTATTTTTGGTGATTATTTTATGTATAGTAACTGATGAAATTCATGTTTTTGGAAGATACTGAAGACTATGTGGCTTCCTTCTCAAGTTTCCTATTTCTTGGTATTGATGACCCATTAAGTTTGTTATTTGAATTTTAACCTTCATTTTATTTTTCTAAACAAAGAAATCTCATACTCAAAATCTAAAGTAAAATATACTTAAACATAGATCCTAATCATTCTTTAATGTGTGTTTATTCTAACTCTATAAAGAAGACAGACAATATAATATCTGCCCTCTACATATTTTTTAGTATTGTGACAATATAGCAGTTGTTAAAGTATTTATCTGATTGACTCTTGGTCATGTCAAGAAATAAGCTATTTGCTGTTCAATTGAGTAATTCATATTTTTCACATTTAATGTTTTACACATAAAATTAATTGTAGTTGGGAGAGGCAAAACACCAGGGACGATATTTGAATTACTCCCCTATTTAGCTTCTTCTCTAAACTTGTTTCCTTCTGTGCCATGCACATGCTGGGATCTCAAGAAATTTGTGAGAATTATTTATTCTTGCTGTTTCCCTAAAGAGCTAGGTTTTACTTTTATGCTTTTGCAAAAACATACTCTGCTACTGTTTTGGCAGAGCTATATGCTTTATTCGACAACAACCTACTGTAATTTTCTCATTTAAAAAACCAATGCCCTTAATTCTAATTTTATGCTCTAATACTTTATAAAATAGTTCAATTTTTTCCATGTAAATTAAATCAGGTCATTCTATTGTTCTGTCTTGCTTGTCAATGTAAGATATTTAAAGTGAGCAATGGTCTCCTCAGTTATTCTCAATAAGTTGAAGACTGTTATACTTTATTTTAGCTTTTAATTCTAATCATCAATCTTTTGCAGTGAACCAAGTGACCAAATAAGACAGAAACAGTAAAATTTCACTGAATCCTTGTGTAGTGACAGCAATATTGCATAAGTTCTCTTTACAGTCCCATTTCTTCCACCTACCCAGAATTTTGGTTACTAGATTGAGATTTAATATTATGCCAACAACCCATGCTGAAAGAAGCTCTAAAAGGCAACCGTATGGAACACTTTCTGATTTTTCTGCAAATCTGTTACTGAGAACAGATTGTTTCATTCTAGGGCATCTTTGGATAAGGTGATCTTTCTGATTGTACTACAAGAAATATTTGAATTGAGCAACTGGCTTATTTGAAACAAATTATATGTCCTCTTTACATTGGCTACCAGCAAACCTAGAAGAAAATATATAGTCCATCTCAACTGAACTCTTAGGATCTTATGACATATTTTGTGTGCTAACTTCATCCAGGCTTTATCTTAATTTTCCTACTTTTAATCTTGCTTTCCTCATTCAGTTAATTTTTTTTATTTTTAATTATGGTGAAACACACATAACTTAGAATTTACCATATTACTTATTCTTTAAATATGCAATTTAGTAGTGTTAAGTACACTCACATTGTTGAACAACAAATCTCCAGAACTCTTTTTCATCTTGCAGAACTAAAACTCCATACTATTAACAACTTCCCATTCCCCTCTCACTCTAGCCCCTGGAAACCAGCATTCTACCTGATGTCTCTATTATCTACTCTAGGTAACTCATATAAATGAAATGACACAGTATTTGTCTTTTGGTGATTGTTTATTTAACCTAGCATACTGTCCTGAAGATTCATCCATGTTGTAGTATATATAAGAATTTCCTTTTTAAGGCTAACAATATTCCATTGTATGTATATGCCACATTGTGTTTATAGACACTAGTGATCTTCCACCTTTAGGCTATCCTATATAATAAAAGCCCAGCGACCATAACAGCCTAATGACCAGAACAACCACTCAACCGGTTGCTATGAGGTACATTGACCACCTCTCGGTCCCTCCCTGCCGGCCCGCAGGCTCCGATCGCAGGATGGCAAACAAGAAACCAGGGGGAACCAGGGTGGGTGGCAGCGGGTGGGACTGGGGACTGGTGAGAGAGCAGAAGATGGCTCTGATCGCCGGCTAGGCCTAGGGACCCTACCCGCACACGATTTTGTGCACTGGGCCTCTAGTTGTAAATGATATTGCTATGAATATAGGGGTACATCTTTAAAAACCCAGCTTTCAATACTTTGGGTACATACACAGACGTGGAATTGCTGAATCATGTTGTAATTCTATTCTTAGTATTTTTAGGAATTTCCATACTTTTTTTCCACAGCAGCTGCACCATTTTACATTCCTACACACCATGCATAAGGATTCCAATTTCTCCACATTCTTGCCAACATTGGTTATTTTCTGTTTTGTTTGTTTTTGGGGTGTGTGTCTTTTAATAGTCATCTAGTGAGTGTGAGGTGATATCTCAGTGTGGTTTTGATTTGCATTTTCTTGATTATGAGTGACTTTGAGCATCTTTTCATGTGCTTATTGGCCATTTGTATATCTTCTTTGAAGTAATGTCTATTCTAGTCCTTTGCCTATTTTAATTGTTTTTTTATTGTTGAGTTATAGGATATTAATTGCTTATCAGATATATGATTTGCAAATAATTTCTCCCATTCCTTGGGCTGCCTTTTCATTCTGTTGATAGTGTCTTTTGATGCACAAAAGTTTTTAATTTTGATATAATTCTATTCATCTAGTTTTTCTTTTGTTCCCTGTAAGTTATTTTTACTTTAATTTATGTACGTTTTCTATAAGCTGCTTTAAACTTTTCCTAGAACAGAATATAAATAGATAATAATGCAATTACTTTTCAACATTAGGCATTTTGTCATTTCTGCATATTTTAAATTTTTGGACTTTGTTATGAACCCTTATTTATTTGTTAATGGAATGAATAGGACAAATAGTACTTGCATATCTGAACAAAAATTATCTATGTAGGGAGACAATTCTCCATGTGTCTTCTACGTTTCTTTTGTTTGTATGTCCTCTGAAAAAGGCACTGGTTGACCTTTGGTCTACAGCCTTGGAAGATGAGTTAGTGTCTCCTACTAGAGCTAAGGATAGTCATGGTTACAGCTCATTATAAAATACTAGAGGCCTAGTGCACAAAATTCATCCACAAGGGGTGTGTGTCCCTCAGCCCAGCCTGCACCTGCTCCAATCTGGGACCCCAGTGGGATTGGGCCTAAACGGGCAGTTGGACATCCTTCTCACAATCCAGGACTGCTGGCTCCCAACCGCATTCCTGCCTTCCTGCCTCATTGCCCCTAACCGCTTCTGCCTGCTAGCCTGATCACCCCCTAAACACTCCCCTGCCAGCCTGATTGACACCTAACTGCTCCCCTACCAACCCAATTGCGCCTAACTGCCCTCTCTTGCCGGCCTGGTCACCCCAATTGCCCTCCTCTGTCGGCCTGGTTGCCCCCAACTGCCCTCCCATTGCTGGTCCGGTCACCCCTAACTGCCCTTCCTTGTCATCCTGGTCTCCCCTAACTGCCCTCCCCTGTCGGCCTGGTCGCCTCTAACTGTCCTCCCCTGCAGGGCTGGTTGCCCCCAACTGTCCTCCCCTACTGGCCTGGTCACCCCTAACTGCCCTCCCTTGTCATCCTGCTCTCCCCTAACTGCCCTCCCCTGCCGGCCTGGTCGCCCCCAATTGCCCTCCCCTGCAGGCCTGGTTGCCCCCAACTGCCCTCCTCTGCTGGCCATCTAGTGGTGGCCATCTTTGACCACAGGGGGGCGGCCATCTTGTGTGTTGGAGTGATGGTCAATTTGCATATTATCTTTTTGTTATATAGAATTTACATTTCCTTAGCTTTGCATTCCTCTCCTGTGATGTGATGCAACCTACTGCATGTGAAGGTGTCATCTGGCCTTTGAATTGCCATCTGGGAATTGCGGCAGTACAACAAAAGACTGATACACTAGCTACTGCCATTGTTATGACTAAGAAACTCTCCTTTGTCTCTGGCCCTGGAGGTTCATGTCTTCTATGAGTATCCATGAAACTGCCATGCTAACTTGTTAACCTGCAAGCAAGGAAAAACTCAGATGCTTCACAATACTCAACAGTGTATTATAAGGGATTTTTGTGATTATATTTGAAAGTCATTTAGTCTAATCTTCCACTCAGTCAAGAATTTCTTACACAACCTGACAGATGGCATTCTAAATATCACTTAAATGATTCCAGTAATAAGAAACTCTCCTCGGTGCCTGTTGCATCACTGGTTAATAAGTATCTCCTTATGTTGAACTAAACGACTTATAACTTTGTAATACTAGGCTTTTGCCTGATCTCATCTGGAATTTCAGAGAATAATTTTTCAATTTTCCTATTTTTCACATGGTAGGTCTTTGTGTTTGAAAGTACTTATCTTATTGAACTATCTAAACATATCAATCTCATCCCATATTCTTCACACACTGTCCTCCAGACCCATTGGACACTCTAGACACACTCAATATGATGCTGATTCTTACAGAAACTCTGAACAATAGATGGATTCAAGAGACTGTATGGCTAAGGCACAATTTAGTGAAAATATATTATTTAGACACCAATACTTTTGATCAATTTCATGTAAATTTTATGTACAGTTTTTGTAGCTCTAACATATTGTTAT
Organism: Myotis brandtii; assembly: GCF_000412655.1. Lineage (NCBI taxonomy): Eukaryota > Metazoa > Chordata > Mammalia > Chiroptera > Vespertilionidae > Myotis > Myotis brandtii. The sequence continues at coordinate 87,862 of NW_005355087.1, forward strand.
ATCACATTTCACTGTGATTAGTTTAAATATTCAGACTTTTTCCACATGGCCATACTCAAGCTGTGATTATATCTATAAAACTAATTTTTTAAAAAAATTCATACCATAAGGCTTTTATTTTAACCATTCCAGATAATTTTGAACTTAGCTCTGTCATCAGTGATATTAGTTCCTTTTAAGTAAAATTTATGCCATCTGAAAATTTCATAGGCAACCTTTCAATTTCTCAATCTTAGTTACTAATAGATATGTTGTCCACAAAAAGGGCTAAGAAGGCCATTAAATTCCTTCTTTCATAATAACCCATAATAACTTCAAGAGTATTGATCAGTCCTAGCTCGTTTGGTTGAGTGGATAGAGTGCTGGCCCACAGATTGAAGGGTCCTGGGTTTGATTCTGGTCAAGGACATGTACCTCAGTCGCAGGCTCCATCCTGGCCCTGGTCGGGGCCCGTGTGAGAGGCAGCCAATCAATGTATCTCTCTCACCTCAATGTTTCTCTTTGTGTGTCTCTCCCCTTCACTTTCACTCTCTCTAAAAGTCAGTGGAAAAATATCCTGGGTGAGGATTAACAACAACAACAAAAAAGAGTATTGATCAGTTGTTCAACCACTTATAATCTATTGAGTGTTATAATATATTGTGTGATGCTATTATCTAGTGTCACCGTCTTATTCATACAGATATCATGCTTTGTTGAAATTAAAATATTCCATAATCCTGGCATTCTCTAGATCGACCAACTATTTCTAAAGCACTATGCAGCACTTTCCTAAGAGAGTAAATCCATCTTGAGCAAAAGAACTTTGGCAGAGCAAGACTTTTGAAGAACAGCTTAGCACAGCCAGGACACTACATCATGGGCAAGAAATATCAGATAAAAACATTCATTCAGTAAGAATTTTATAGGCACTTGCCAAAAATGTATAGGTAAATAAATGATTACAAAGTAAGGAGGAAGAATTACCTTTGTGTGAAAGAAAAAATTATGGTTAGAGTTGGAAGACCTAGGCCACTAGACAGAACTATGCTCTTATTTACACCAATCTACTTTTACAAAATTTATTTTTACAGGGATAAAATATATAAACATGCTTTATAAACATACTCTTTTTCTAATTAATATAAAGTATTAGTCAATGGTATTAGAAGTTTGGTAATAATTTGGAATAAACTCATATAATAGTTTTTAAATTTCCAATACTTTAATCAGAAATTACCAAAACGGGGGGGGGGGGCGCGGTTGGAATGGGAGATATCTGTAACACTATCAACAATAAAAAATATATTAAAAACAAGCAAACAAAAAAGAAATTACCAAAACAAGTAATTTTTGTTCTTATGGAAGTAATGTATTTATTTGTATGAACCATTAGTTATAGAAAGTAATAAAACTTCATTAACTCAGTCCCATCTGTTCAGAAATCATCATAGGAAAGACAGTAAGGTATAATACAAAATTCTGTGGCTAAATATGGGAAAAACAATAAACTTGAAACTCTTCAACTAACTAGTTGTATACAATTTTAGAAAGGTCCTTTAATGTCTCCACTTTTTGTTCACTGGTGCTTAAAGTAAGCTTAATTACTTAACCTATCTGTCTCATCATCATATAATGTTATATTTTACACGGGCCATATAGATGTTTCTTTTCTACTTTATTTTTTCCATATGCAATATTTCTGGGAATGATATTTTGTCTGCGTGTGTGTGTTTTTTTTTAAATCTGGAGTTCTTAAATAGCCATAATGGGTCACGTGAATTCCCTAAATTTTGGCAATTATCATTAAGTGTATTATTCTGGACAAAAGTCTATAACTTTCATCTGATTCTCAAAAAGCTCTGTGAATCTCTCAAGAAAAAAAAGATTAAGAACCACTTCAATGATGAACTAATTCCAAATGATTCTCATCAACTTATAAAAAAGGCTCATAAGAGGTTGCTTAATAATCTTCTGTGGTTTCAGTGACACTTTTTCTCCCATATCAATAACACAACACATAAGCTACATTTCAAACTTTCACTAATGCTATCTCCTCATTCAGTGAAGCTGTGACTCCTGTGGCTCAATGTAGAGTGGTGTTGTGGTTAAAAGAAACAAGTCCAGTCTAGCAGTAGTGATTGCCAAAATTTAGAGAATTCATGTGACCCATTAAGGGTATTTAAGAAGTCCAATTTATTATTTTTGACCCAGCCATGGACTACATCTGTCCAGTTCACCTCATTATATTAGATGCTTTGGACAATGCCTGGCAAGGAAGAAAAATATCTACCAGTTTATCTCTAGGGGAAGAAGGCAAGTAGGGAATGATCATTGTCACATCTAAATTGGATTGAACTCCAAAACTCTATGAAATGATGGAAGAATCATCAAGACTTGTTATTTCAAGAGAAAATGGAAACCCGAAGTGAATAAGGGCCCTGTCAAAAGTGTCAAAATCAAAATCAAAGTCCTTAAACAGTATAGGGTTCCTTCCATTCCATTACTTTATCCAATTGAGGGAAGACACAGAAACTAATATGGAGTGTAAAAGAACAAGTGATCCAAATTCCAGTCCCTTTCTTTCAATGGAAATTCAGTAGCTGACAACTTTTTCCTACATTATAAGTAGAAATGTCATAAATAACCTGTGATTTTTGACTGATTTATTAACATAAGAAAATAATGTCATGTCTTAGATTTAATATTAGTTGGATTATTCATCTGCTTTGCCTTTGTCATATGTATAAAAATCTCCAGTGCTAAAATAAAAAAATCTCCAGTGCTATAAATAAAATTGTTTTTATCATGCAAACTTAATTATCTTTTCAATAATGCTTGTTTATTTGTCTTCACATACAATTATAGGAAGTAAAGGACTTCATTCATTCATATCTTTTAAAATACATAGTATTTAAAATTGGATGCATGCTATTTCATTTCTATACACTTCTGGTAATTGTCTTGTAAAAACCTAATAACATTTGCGTTGCTTTTATCTTTTTACAGGAGCATTGTTTTAAACCCAGCCTATTTCCGAAATCATCTTCGTCAGGCAACAGTGTTTAGATGTCTGGAGAGATATTCAGAAGCTGCCCGGTATGTTTGTTATAACTTCTGTGAAGATTTATTTCAAGTTAAGTTAATTTTATTCTCAGCTTCTGGTAATAGCATAATAGAACTTTCCATTTCTCTTGTGGAATTTGATTTTACCAGAATTATTGTCTTGTAAACATCAAACCAACAATTATTGACTATCTTTTCCTTTAATTAAAGCTATTTTGAATTCATAGCTCTTAGTAAAATTCAAATTTCCTAGCCATGAGCTCACTAATAACGATGGGAAAACTTCCATGAAAGGTTAAAAATGAACTTGACCTCTTGCTCTCAGGTATGTTCCTGATCCTCGCTGTTATGGCACAATTCTGTGACTTTCTTCAGTTCTGGAAATAAAATCCAACCACATATGAAGGACCCCAAGAGCTTGTTTCTAGAGGAGATGGCAGAAGTTATAACTCCAACAATTGTTAGAAGTGTCCTGAAGTATTGCTAGTTGCATCCAAATATGTTTTATAAAAATTTAGTGAAATAGCTTTTAATACTCTCATCCCCAGAACCTAGACATATGGCAAAGAATTGCAAGAATTCTGCAACAGCCTCAATGCTATATTTAGAGTTTCTCCTCACTTGTGACAACCAAGGCTTCCCCAAACCCCTGGCCCTAGGTCATGTTCATCATATCAGACTTCTCTCTCTTTTATGAATTCTGTCAAAGAACTTTCCTCATCTCCCAATGTATAGGTACATGCTGTTTTTATTCACCCCGTTTACCACCCCAGAAATTTAGCAAGAAAGTGTGAATGGTTTCTACACCTACTCCAAACACAACTCCTAAGGTGAAATTTAAATTTGTAGTAATATGGATGGGAAGGGGTGGGA
>NW_005355087.1:91814-96552 GCF_000412655.1 Myotis brandtii
TAGGACAATTACAAATAACACTTTCTTGGAAAATTAAGTTTAAGGAATTTAAGTAGATAATAAAAGATTCCATGATACTGACATGAATTCCATTTGAGTAAGATGGTCATAGGAGTTACCTGAACTCAATTAAATGATGGATATGAAAGGCAGAATTAGTCCCACTACTCTCACTTTTCAGTCAAACAACCAACATGCCACAAAAGCTATTTATTTACCTATGTGTTAATGTCTACTTTTAAAAATTAAAATGAATCTTTATCAATTTCTTCCTATCAGTTTTTTAATTTTATGGGTATCTGTAAAACAGTTTTTAAGAGATAATTTATTAATATGTCTTTAAAATCTATTCAGAAGATCAATAGGAGAAGGTTAGGTACAATTACAGAACTAGATTGCAACTAGTAAAACGCTGCTGGTGGGTGTGCTGGGATCAGCTTGTACAGACTCTGGAAAGCTGTAGGAGAAATTAGCAATCCTGGGAGAATTTACACTATGGAATTGGCAATCTCTATAAATCTAGACTCTTCTGATGTGGAGTAGAGCCAGGTCACCAGCATATCATTAGTTATAATTTACCTAGAGGCCCGATGCATGAAAATTCATGCAAGAGTAGGCCTTCATTCCCCTGGCTGCCGGCACCAGCTTCCCTCCGGCACCTGGGACCCAGACTTCCCTCCGGCCGCCAGCAGGCTTTGCTCCGGCCCCAGCTTTGTCTGGAAGGACATCTGGAATGACACCTGGAAGGATGTCTGGTCTAAAAGCATATTACCCTCTTATTATTATAGATTGTATCAAACCTGAGTTAAAGTGGTGACAAAAAAAATTTTATGGGTCCTAAAACAAATAAACAAAAACCTGAAAATTAAGAATTCCTTAGTTTTTGCCATGTAAAATTGGCACTGAATATGCATTGTCCTTGACATGTATATCCCTGTGGTGAAATAAGTATAACTTTTTAATACCACGTGGTAGCTGACCTGACAATGCTCCTTGAGAAAATTCCTAAAAATTATTGGTTATGCTGGTATAGACTTTCCAATAGAGAAGCAGATATAATTACTTTTAGATACAAGTGTTTTTATCTTGGTTTCCTTAAAAGATAGTATTATAGCTCTCAATATGCAGTATTGTTTGTCCTTTTCTCTCCCAAGGGAAAGGATGCTATTAACTGTGAACATGAATATCTTAGTGTCTCTTAGCTATCAGAGTTATAATGTAAAACAATAAATATAAATCAATATATAAAGCATTCATGTTTATCATTAATGTCTTAGGAGATTTGGTAGTTTGGTTCAGGTCTCTCACAAGCACATTACATTGAAACTCATTGGAAAAAACAACACATCAAGGTTATTTCCTCTAAGATGCTAAATACTCATGTTTCTGAGAGTGAGCAGCACCTACCAAATATAAAAAGATGTAATTTTTATCTGATTTAGGATGTCTTAAAACCATGATTCCCAGTGAAGTGGATCGTGTCCTATCTGTTCTAAGTTAGAGTATTTATAGTCAATATCTAGAAATTAGGCTGTCTAAGGTTTTCTGAGCCTAACCAGCTCTACCAAGTAAGGAATTCCTAGTGAAGCCAGAAAAGATTCCAAGGACAGCCTCATGAGAGCCCAGATTCTCAACCAGAGAGGCTAGAGGAAATGTTACTCCCTGTGGTTGAAGGCAAGGTATCCATCAGATTTGCAGCAATGAGAAGGTCCTTTTATTTTATGGGCCAATATCTTTTCAGTAACATCCTACTGGAAGAAAGAGCAAAAGTATAGAGATGATAGAAAACAGAACAAAAATAGGAATATTTTATTTCAGTTTAAGGTTCTGCAAGGATGCTAGTCACCCTTGAGGAGACAACTGGCACTGGTTAAAGTGATGAAAATCACATTTTCAGAAGTCTAAATTGAGATTGCTGTAACCCTCAAGAACCAAGAAACCTCTGAAGCTTTACCTGAAATAGAAAGTAGCCTAGCTCTTTAATACCTCTTTGTATCTATGCATACAAAATATACTTGTTCAAGTAGAATGTCTTTGCTCAAATCTATTCCCCCTCCTCCAACACACACACACACACACACACACACACAATCGTATCATTTAGCACTACCTTCTTAAGAAAGATAAGACAAGAAAAAGCTTGCAGAGATGAGAAACAAACAAACAAAAGCCAATACTGACTATTTGGGGAAGAGAATTAGTGACTCAATAACATGAATGGCATAATGTCTTTCATCTCTGTATGCTTGATGTTTAGCGCAGGGCTTGGCACAGATCAAGCACCAGTTTGGGGTTTGCAAATTAAATTAGCTAGTTTTGGAGTTGGTAGTTAATACCATTTAGCTTTACCGGTAAGAAGATATTATGTGAAATTGTTAGTACAATCCTGGTTGAAAGATGAATATGAAGGTGTGCACATAGAAATTAAAGTGATAAATTATGCATCCTATAATAAAGATCCATAAGGCAAAAAATAGAGGATATTACACAAACCCTTTAGTTTAAGACCATGCTATTTAAAAGGTAGCAAACAGAAGGTAACACTAAAGAAGAGAGCACAACAAAGCCTTTTTACCCATCACTGAGGAAGAATTAGCCATATGTCTCTACATACATGAACTAGACAGGGGTGTAGTAGTGCAGGAATAACACACTCAAATGCTCAGGCATGTGCTGTGTGAAGGAGGCCAATTATAAGATTAAAGGATGTCTTATGAACTACAGAGAACTGGAGATCGCTAACTAAAGTGACCACATAATTTGTCTGTCAAACTGAACATTATCATAGTGAAAGTTGGCACTACTGAAATTTGTACCAGGAAAACAAGCATAAACCAATGACTGCAATGAGCACACTGGCTCTATGGTCACCCTACCATCAGCCCTTCAAAGGGAGTGTCCATATTCCAGTCTGGCTAATGTAGCTGTACAAGAATGTAGGTTCAGTGTTGTACATTTTTGACTCTTACAGAAATAGTATAAAAATTCAGAGCTTTCCAAGAAATTTCTTGACTTTTAAATGTTGGCAATTATTTTGAGTTTTTCAAACACAGTGTCATCTTAAGAAAGCTAAAGTGGTCCCATCCATAAAAATGGAATTCACTAAAGAATCAATTTTCCAAGTGACCAATTTCAGAATTCACCAAATTTGAAGTTCACTAAAAACTTATTTGGGGAAATAATCTTACTGGATAATTAATATGAGTACATTTTTATGTATATACTAGAGGCCAGGTGCACAAAAATTTGTGCACTCAGGGGGGTCCCTCAGCCCAGCCTGTGCCCTCTCACAGTCTGGGACCCCTTGGGGATGTCCATCTGCTGGCTTAGGCTCGCTCCCCGGGGTATCAGGCCTAAGCTGGCAGTCAGATATCCCTCTGGCAGCACAGGAGCCCTTGGGGGATGTCCACTTGCCAACGGGGAGCAGGCCTAAGCTGCAGTTGGACATCCTTAGCGCTGCTGAGGAGGCAGGAGAGGCTCCTGCCATTACTGCTGTGCTGGCAGCCATCAGCCTGGCTTGTGGCTGAGCAGAGCTCCCCCTGTGGGAGTGCATTGACCACCAAGGGGCATCTTCTGCATTGAGTGTCTGCCCCATGGTGGTCACTGTGTGTCATAGTGACCAGTCATTCCCAGTCGTTCTGCTGTTAGGGTCAATTTGCATATTACCCTTTTATTATATGCCTGGTACATGGGTGGGGGCTGGCTGGTTTGCCCTGAAGGGTGACCCGGATCAGGGTGGGGGTCCCGCTGGGGTGCCTGGCTAGCCTTGGTGAGGGGCTGAGGGCTGTTTTCAGACTGGCCACACCCCCTTCAGGGTGGGGGTCCCCACTGGAGTGCCTGGCCAGCCTGGGTGAGATGCTGAGGGCCATTTTCAGGTTGGCCACACCCCCTCCATTGAGGGGGGTCCTGCTGGGGTTCCTGGCCGGCCTGGGTGAGTGGATGATGGCTGTTTGCAGGCTGGCCACGGCCCCCAGCCACCCAAGCTCCCAGTGGATGCTGGCTGGAAGCAGGTATCTGGGATTTATTTATCTTCTATAATTGAAACTTTGTTGTTTTGAGCAGACGCCACAGCCGGCCAGGGCAGGGGGGAAGCTTGGCTTCCTCCATCGCTGGGGCAACCAAGCCTCCTGCTTGCTCCAGCTCCATCTTGGTTGGGTTAATTTGCATATAGTCGCTCTGATAGGTTGGTGGGCATGGCTTGGGGCATAGTGAAGGTATGGTCAATTAGCATGTTTCTCTTTTATTAGATTAGATTCCTCATTAAATATTCAGAAAAATAGTTTTATTTAATTTTAGAGTATTTTTCAAAAGCCAGTCATAGAATGGTTTATTCTTATGAAATATATCCTTTTTGTGTGTATGATTGTTATTCTACTGCTCTTATTATATGACTACTAGAGGCCCGGTGCACAAAAAATTGTGCACTCGGGGGGAGGGGGTCCCTCAGCCCGGCCTGTGCCCTCTCGCCATCTGGGACCCCTCAGGGGTGACCACTTGCTGGCTTAGACCTGCTCCCCGGGGGATTGGGCCTAAGATGGCAATCAGACATCCCTCTGGCAGCCTGGCAGCCCTCGGGGGATGTCCCTTTGCCAGCGGGGAGCAGACCTAAGCTACAGTCAGACAACCTTAGCGCTGCTGAGGAGGCAGGAGAGGTTCCCACCACCACTGCTGTACTAGCAGCCATCAGCCTGGCTTGTGGCTGAGCAGAGCTCCCCCTGTGGGAGCGCACTGACCACCA
>NW_005355087.1:97196-99486 GCF_000412655.1 Myotis brandtii
TGCCATCTTTGTTGGCAGTTAATTTACATATCACCCTGATTAGCCAATGGGAAGCATAGCGGAGGTATGATCAATTACCATGTTTGTCTATTATTAGATAGGATTTTCTTTTCATAAATAGAAGTATAATTTTAATTTGCACGTTTAACAGTTTACATTGATTGCTTTCTTTTTTTAAATATATTTTATTGATTTTTTACAGAGAGGAAGGGAGAGGGATAGAGAATTAGAAACATCAATGAGAGAGAAACATTGATCAGCTGCTTCCTGCACACTCCTTACCAGGGATGTGCCTGCAACCAAGGTACATGCCCCTGACCGGAATCGAACCTGGTACCCTTCAGTCCACAGGCCGACGCTCTATCCACCGAGCCAAACCGACTAGGGCACATTGATTGCTTTCTATTTTTTTTGTGATTTTTATTTTTAACACTTTTTCATTTTTAAGATTCTTTCCCCAGTTTTTGGAGAGTGACCAAATTTACCTATTTAATAAAATACATTTTAACTGTTTACAGCATTTACAATGATTCCTATATAATGAGTCAATTTTCACAGTGCTCTGCTTCATTACTGAAGCTACACACAGCACAGTCTGGGCTGTAAATTCCACAGAGGGGAGAGTGAAGAACAGGGAGGGACCAAAGCCCCAGAAACCTGGAGTCCTGTTCCCTTCAAATTTATCCATAAGATAACTAAAATTTTTCTAAAGAGCTAAAATAAATGAAGATTTAGTCAATAAATATGTTTATAAATTTGATAAATTGGTCATTGACAAACTCCTTATCTTATGAATTGACCTAGAGCCCACAGAAGGCTGTGAGCCACAGTATCAGGTCTGCAGCCTGGATCAAATTCTCTTTCAGTTCTCATTGAATTCTGGAGTTTAATCCTTCACAGATAAAAACTGAGCTTCCTTCTACCAGCAAAAGGATTCCTTCCCAGGTCAATTTTGTGCTAGGTCATTTGGGGGAACATTTTAATCTAAAACCAGCAGTCCACTATTAGAGAAAAAGATGATATTTTATAGGGGACAATGGCTTTAGTTAGTGTATTATCTGCAACAAATCTGGTCTGTTCTACCTTTTATTTTGCAATTTTACTTACTATCATGTATGTAATGTTGCCATGAATAGATTAAATAATAAACTACACAGTCTAAAATTTTCTTTTCTTCGTCCTTCTTAAAGTAATGCATTAAATGACACACTGGATTGCAGAGGTATTTTATATTACATGTAGCTTTCAGGATTAAATTGCTAAAATTTAACACAAATTGCTAAAATGCCACCAAGTTGTATTACTCTATTGGCTACACTAAGAACTTGCTCCCTCGTAGCTAATCCTCAGCTTTACCTCTCTCACTCTTGATCTCTGGCAGTGTCTTTCTTTATTTCTATTTTACCATTTTGGCTACCTGCCACTCTCATCCTCCTTCTCTGCCCTTGTCTCTTTTCTTGTTTCCTGTCTCCTATCTCTTTCCCAAAAATATATCTCTTCCTTGTGAGCATCCCCTTCCTTCTGGAAGTTAATAAGCAGTTCTCAATGCATCTCATTTATTCTGTAAGCCCTTGGTCCTCCTTGGTGCTTGCCATTGATTTAACTGATCAGTGATTACACTAGCTTTTGTTTCATTTTATTTTTTATTCTCAGCTTAAGACTACTTAGGATATTTGAATTTTTTGGAAATCTGCTCTCTAGATGAATGTAGAATGAAAACCTCAAATGATAAATCCCTGGAAAAACTGATTATTTTATAAATGTACTAGAGGCCCGGTGCACAAAAATTTGTGCACTTGGGGGGGGGACGGGGGGGGTCCCTCAGCCCGGCCTGTGCCCTCTCGCAGTTTGGGACCCCTCAGGAGATAACGACCTGCTGGCTTAGTCCTGCTCCTGGGTGGCAGAGGGCAGGCCCAATCCCTAGGTGCAGCCCCTGGTCGGGCTCAGAGTAGGGCTGATTGGGGAGTTGGGGTGACGTCCCCTGTCATGCACAGAGCAGGGCGGATTGGAAGGTTGCGATGCCACCCTCAGTCACGCTCAGGGTGGGGCCGATTGGGGGGTTGGGGCACCGCCCCCTGTCACACTCAAGGCAGGGTTGATGGGGAGGTTGCGGCGCCACCCCCTGTCATGCACAGAGCAGGGCCAATCAGGGGGTTGGGGCACTGCCCCCTGTCACCCACAGAGCAGGTACCATCAGGGAGGTTGGGGCGCTGCCCCCTGTCACTCACAGAGCAGGGCCAATCAGGGGGTTGGTGTGCTGCACCCTGTCAAACACAGAGCCGCAGGGCAA
>NW_005355087.1:100431-108671 GCF_000412655.1 Myotis brandtii
AAGTCAGGTGGGGAACGTTGGAGTCTGCAGTCACTGGAGCAAGCAAGCCTCCCTGCTCGCTTCAGTGCATGGCTGCCGGCCGCCATCTTGGCTGACAGTTAATTTGCATAAGGATATGCTGATTAGCCAATGGGAAGGGTAGCGGTCGTACGCTAATTACCATGTTTCTCTTTTATTAGTGTAGATACTCAGCCATGCCTAAGATGTGACACATTAGAACAGTGGTTCTCAACCTTCCTAATGCCGCGACCCTTTAATACAGTTCCTCATGTTGTGGTGACCCCCAATTTCATTGTTACAAATTGAACATAATTAAAGCATAGTGATTAATCACAAAAACAATATGTAATTATATATGTGTTTTCCGATGGTCTTAGGCGACCCCTGTGTTCGACCCTCCAAAGGAGTCGCGACCCACTGGTTGAGAACTGCTGCATTAGAGTATCAGATTTTTAATGAAAATCAGCGTAAACACTTAGGGCCTGGGCTCTATATGAGTATATAAGCGTCAAGATATCCCAGAGTTGTTTGTTTGGTTGTGTTTTGTTTCTTGTTTTTGCCAAGCAGTATTTACTGTTCAGGTAAATCAAAACAATACTTCATGATATACTAATTCATGGCTACCCCTACTGACAAGCCAGATAGTACAGGTTGGTAGATGTGGGAGGTAGGTGGGTTTCTGAGAATGATTTGGGAGTTTGGTTTTGTTGTTGTTTTTATAAAAGTTGATCAGTGGAAATTGGAAATAATGCATATATAAATCTCAATGTTCCAAAAAAAAAAAAAGAAAAGAAAAGAAAGAGAGTGATCCAAAGATAAATTGAAATGTTTGTTCAGAAATCTGGTACCATAAAACAGTGGTGTTGCTGTAGCTAAGCAATCACTCAGGAGTAATATGATAATATGAACAGCAAGAAACGGTGTCAGCTTTCTCAGTGTCATGGAACTCTATGATTTTAAATGAGATTATTATGTATCTTGCAAGGGAGGAGAATATACTGACAGGTAGACTCAAGACAAGTGATTCTGAAGAGACGATAGTAGGGTTGGGAGTTTATTTTAACTTAGTTCTGATTCAAATGGAAGCATAAAATCCATTCACTCACCATGCAAGTTGCTGAAAATACATCACAGATTTTTTTTTTGGTTAAAATATGTTTTCATTTGTGCCTATGAACAGAATAAATGAAGACTGTAGCCTAATTTTTATTCTTACACTGGCCATCTGGCTGATGGGCTTTCTTTCTCTTGGAGACAGTGTGCCAGCACAGCCTGTGTGGGCTGGCATCAGTCAGTCACGTGTAACATAAGGTTGAATAGCAGAAGATGGGCATGATCATTCTACCATTAAGTGAACTTCCCTTCCCTAGACATGAAGAAGCTGCAGGAACTGGAAACACTGTAGAAATGTGGCTTCTCGGGGTATGATTTCTAAAATAGACACTAATAAAGACAGATTTAGCCATTTCACATGGCTTAGACTAAATATTTGACTATAAGACTACAGCTCACCAGTTCTTATAGTATATGTATAGTATATCTTGTGATTTCAAGAGAAAAGAGTGAAGGTTAAAACATACTAAAACCATCTCTTATGTCTTAAGAATTTTAAATTGTAGACTTATAAATGTCTAATAACAAAAATATTAATGTTAAGGTTGCAATAATATCAAGTGGCTTAAAAATAATTCTGTTGCCTTAAGAAAAGTTGAACCTTTTAGACATGATTCAAATTATAAATAAAATATTGCAAGGATACATAATTTTACATAAATATAGAAAGAAATTTTAACTCAGGCTCTTGAAAAGAACATCCAAAAGTTTGTTAGAGAGAAACAAACATTGATCAACTTTGTGAATACCTCCATCTTGCTGATGCTTACCATCATAAATATTTTTGCATTTGCATTACCTACAAAAATTTCTAAAATAGTTTAGAAGTGCACAATTCTTGGATTGAGCGCACTTTCTGCAAAGATTCGTTTAGAAAAGTTATGGCATAGTACAGAAAAATTGTTTTTCTTTTCTATAGAGCCAATCTTGATTTTTTTAAGTAGGTGGAGCCATGAAGACTACATAAAAGAGAACACAGAAAGGTCCTAGGATGTCAAATTTTAAGTGTGAAGAAGTAAATATCTTATCTTCCCTTTCTTCTTCCATTCAATCAGATGTCCACATTATTTCACATTTTCTACAATAATGGAATGTAGAAAACCAATTAAACATAAAAAAGTTTAATCCAAAGGAGCTAAAACTTAACTCTGAGTGTTCTGTGCTGTATTCTAATATCTAAGTGTTGCCAAGTGAATTAGAGTTTAGTCTGCAGGTGCTATAATTATGATAAATGGATTGAAACCTCCATGTTTTTGATCTGTAAATTGGAGATAATAATAGCACCTATGTCACAGAGGTTATTATGAGGATAAATGAGACAATTTATATAGTGCATTTAGCACAGTATTTGGCACATCATAAACTCTCAGTAAAAAATGAGCTATTATCATTGTTTTTGTTGTTAACAATTAGAGCTCTTTGAAGATATATGAAGCTACCTTAAGAAACAATGAGTTTCTCAAAATTAAAACTAGAACAGGTTGAGCATTCATTCAGCTGAAATACTACAACAGGCCACATTGCATCACAAGACTACTTTGAGAGTCAACATATCTGTTTTTGGAAAGCCATGTTAAGATACGGGTTGAAGGGCAAGATTTTGGTTGGTTCAAGTAGCTTAAGGGGCAAAATTCTGACTTTTTAAAAATAAACTTTGTGTATGGATATGTCATGAATTTTATCATTCTGTTTTATTCTGCATGATATTCCAGTTATTCCTGAAGGTAATTAAATTGTGGAGTTCTCTAGGGTGGGCCAGCAGAACTTCAAATAACAGAGAAAGACAAATGTTCAGGTAACCTGGTCTCAACTCAAATTTTCCCTTTTATTCTTTCCTCATTTCTGTCAAAAATAGCAATACCATGACAAAGATTAGACTAGAAATCCTAACAGCCACTGCCAGAAACTCTGAAATTCTTCACCCTTAAAAAAGAAATATTGGCATTGATTCAACACACTACTATGCATATACATTAATCTTGATCCCACTAATTGTGAAAATTGCTTATAAGTCAAAAGTTCTGTTTCTGCGTCTGTCTGCTGAAGAGGAATCATCTACAATAGAGAATTGTAGTCAAACCAGAAAGGCCTGTGTTCTACTCCCAAGACTACAAATGACTAGCTCTGTGTAACCTTGGGCAAGCTAATTCATTAAATTCTTTCAGTTTCAATTTCCTCAACCATGAAATGGAGATAATAATACTAGTTTACAAAGTAAGCATAAGGATTAAATGAAATAATGAATAAAAACACTATACTCAGTGTCTGGCACATAGTAAGCCCTCAATTAATTATTACTGCTGGTGTTATTACTAGCTTTGAAAATTTTATATAAAACCCAATACATTAACTCTGAATTAATTCTGTTGAGTGAAAATTTGATTAAACATTATATTCCTGGACTACCAACCCAACTTATCTCAATTTTAGAAGCCATTATCTATGACCCTCTTCTCTTCGCCAAACTTTATAGCGGATACTGGTTGTGCATTATCATTGTTCCTCCCAACACTGCAGAGAAGACATATTCTGCATATTGTAGGTGAGGAAACTTAAGGTAGAGTTTGAATGATACCACTGATAAGTAGCAGATCTGGAATTTGAACTTAATTTTATCATTGAAACTCTGACTCATGCACAAAAGTATACACCTGACATTGTCAGACTTTATATTTGCCATTTGGTTCTTTAAAATTGATTTGCCTTGTTGTTGTTTACATTTTAGTTTTATTACTAATGAGCCAGAACATCTTTAATATATTTATTGCCCAAAGATGTTTCCTCTTCTGTGAAACTTTCATTTGTGTATTTATCTTTTTCTCATTATTTTAATTGGATTGTTTGCCTTGTTATCATTGAATCAGGATTCCTTGTATATCTGGGTACTGATAATTTTTTATAATATGTGTTGAAAGTCATTTATTCCAACTTATGACTTATATAGTCATACTCTTCATGGTATCTTTTGATAAAAAATAAGCTTGAAGACTTAGTTTTAGTTTAATTAAATGTAGCCAACTTCCTTTAATTTGCACTGTTTCAGTTTTAAGACATTATCTCCTATCCCAAGTAAATCAAGATAGTTTTCTATATTGTCTTCAAACGCTTAATTTTTTTCTTTTTGTGTGTGTTTGAGATAGGAGGAATATTTTTCTTTTATTTTTCAATTAAAGTTGACATTCAACATTATTTTATAATAGTTTTAGGTGTATAGCATAGTAGTTAGAATGTTTAATTTACAAAATTATTTCCCCCAATAATCTAGAACCTACCTGGCACCATACATAGTTATTACATTATTATTGATGCTACTCCCTATGCTGCACTTTACAGCCCCATGACTATTTTGTAACTACCAACTTGTACTACTTAATCCCTTCACTATTTTCACCCAGCCCCCATACCCCTCTTTCACCTGAAAAACTCTTAAAGTTTAACAATCTATGTATATAAAAGCCTAAACAACCATTACGACAGAACAACTGGAACTACCGGTCACTATGGCGCGCAATGACCACCAGGGGGCAGATGCTCAACGCAGGAGCTTCCCCCAGCCCATAGGCCCCAATTGCTAATGGGGCCTGCAAGCCAACATCCCAGTCCCTCCCCCCCACCAGCAGGCCCTGATTGCCCAATCCGGGCCGGGCCCCCAGCTGGGACAGGGAACTGGGGGTGGGTGGCTGTGGATGTCGCCCCTTACCCAGGGGGGCCAAGGGTTGGCTCCCTCCTTAGGGCTGGTGGCCAACCTCTCAGGCCCCTCCCCCTGTCCCCCCCCCCTGGCCGACAGGCCCCAATCAGACAGCTGCCCATCCACCACAGTGGCAGTTGGCCCCTCCCCACAGCTGGCTGGTCCCAATTGCCTGACCGGGGCTGGGCCCCAGGCTGGGACAGGGAACCGGGGTGGGTGGTGGCGGACATGCACGGTGAGAGAAATAGAAAGCAGGGAGGTAAGGGGCGGGAACCTGATTGCCGGCCAGGCCTAGAGACCCCATCCATGCATGAATTTCATGCACCAGGCCTCTAGTAAGAAAATAAACAACCTTATTTTAAAGTGAGCAAAAAAAACCTGAACAAATACCCCACAAGGAAGATGTACAGATGGCAAGCAAGTATATGAAAAAATACTCAATATTATTATGGAACTGAAAATTACAATAACAATGATATACCACTAAACACCTATTAGAATGGCAAAAATCCCAAAACACTAACAACTCCAAAGCCTGGAGAGGATTTGGAGAAACAGGAATTTTCATCCATTGCTGATTGGAATGCAAAATGGTATAATCACTAAGAGGACAATTTGGCAGTTTCTTACAAAATGAAATATACACTTACCATATAATATAGTATTTACACAAATTAATTTTTGCATGCTCACACAAAAACCTGTACTCAGATGTTTATAGGAGCTTTATTCACAATTGCCAAAAATTGGAAACAACTAAGATGTCCTTCAATAGATGAATGAAAAACAAACCATGGTACATCCAGGCAATGGAATATTATGCAGCTCCAAAAAAATGAGCTATCAACCCATGAGAAGAATTTAAATGCATATTAGTAAGTGAAAAAGTCAATTTGAAAAGGCTACATAATGTATGATTCCAACTATATGACATTCTGGAAAGGGCAAAATCATGGAGATAACAAAACAAAGAAAGATAGTGGGTGCCAGATGAATAGGCAAAACACAGGATTTTTGGAGCAGTGAAACTATTCTTATAATACTGTAATGATGGATACATGTCATTATACATTTGTCAAAATCCATACAACGTACAGCACCCAGAATTAATGCTGATGTAAACTATAGACTGAATGGTAAGGATATGCCAATGTATGTCATTAATTGATTATAACAACTGTACCAGGTGATGTGGGGTGTTGTTAGTGGTGGACTATGTGATTGTATAAGGACAGAGGATGATATGGGAAATCTCCCTACTTTCTACTTAGTTTTGGCATGCACCTAAAACTGTTCTGAAAAATAAAGTTTTATTAATTTAAAAATGTCTTAACTTTTAAAAATAAATTTAAAAAAATTATCCACTAATGAATGCTAAAATTAGTAGGCAAAACTTTGAGGAGAAATATGATATCAGCATAATCTCACAATCTCTCCCTCAAAAATCTATCAAAATTATATTGGGAAACCTAGTAACTCTATAATGAAGATACAGCAAATACCACCTTAATCAAGTGATCAAGGTTAATCTCACCAGTAATAAAACAATAACACTATGTACCCTCTAATAATATGCAATGAGGATTCCACACTGCTTCTATATTTTTCTTAAAATGAATAAATTCAATATGATCATGAGAAAACATCAAACAAACTCAATTTGGAAGACATTCTACATAATAACTAGTCAGTACTTATTAAAGGTGTCAAAGCTATGAAAGACAAGGAAGAAATTGGGAACTGTCAAATATTGGAGGTCACAAAGGAGACACAACTAAATGTTATTGTGGGATCCTTGATTGGATCCTGGAAGAGAAAAAAAACTGGTGAACATTTTAAAAATCTGTAGTCTACTTAATAGTAATATACAAATATTAATTTCCTGTTTTATTCATTTTACTGTGATTATACCTATATAAGTTGCCAAAATTAGAGAAAGCTAGGGGAAGATGCATGTACAGGTATACATTAATGATCTGTACTATTTTTGCAACTTTTCTGTAAATTTAAAATTGTTCCAAAATAATTTTTAAAAAACAACACCTGTTTGTTACACTTGTTTTTAGTTATTTTGTTTCAGAGTATCAGCTGTTCTGGGTATGATGTCTCTGATCATCTTATCTACCATATTCCCAAATTTGAAAGCCAAGACTTAACATTTTAAAGACATTTTTATCATCTTTCTCTTTCAGCCTATTTTGGGATATCCTTTGCCTGCTATAATTTAAGAACATGTTCTTTTTCTACATATTATATCTCCTACAGAGCCATCTTAATTTTAGCCTCTGAAGCTTATTCATCTATTCTTTTATAGTCTTCTTTAGTTACCTGAATCATGAAATCCGGTGCTAACTCCATTAGAACTGGGGCTAGATGATCAAGATTGGCAATCCAGTTTTATCACTTACAATTGTGTTGGCCTCAGCAACACCTTTGGCCTCTGTGGAAAGGGAATAACAATAATGGTAGAGCCTAGTCCCATCTCTACAGAAGTTAATAGGAGAATCAACTTTCTCCTTTCCCGTTGATCCCTGACATCATCCTCTCTGGATTTTTTCCAACCTCTCTAACTTTTTCTTCCTAGTCATTTATTTTTCAATCCACTGCTTAATAACCAGTATTTCCAAAGGTTCTATCCCCTTTACTTATTTAAAAAATTGTGCATTTACTGTTCCCTGGTCATTAAATCCCCTTTCCTGGCTTTAATCAATATACTAATGACTTCCAAATTTATGCCTAAATTCTCAGGTCTTACCTCCAATCTCCACATCTGTGTAGTCAAGTCCCTTCTGAATATTATGGCTATATTATAAGCATCTCAATCACCATACATTCTAAGCTGAATTATTTAGTGCTCTCAAAAACCTAACTCTCCAATATCTTAATTGTCTAACATAATGGATGGGTTAATTAAATAATGAAAATAGCCACAGATTGGTAGAATCAACATCATTAAAATGTCCATACTACCCAAAGCAATCTATAGATTCAGTGCAATCCCCATTAAAATACCAATGGCATATTTCACAGACCTAAAACAAACTCTTCAAAAATTCATCTGGAATAAAAAATAAAAAAAAAGACCCCGAATAGATGCAGCAATCTTGAGAAAGAACAAAGTTGAAGGGATCACAATACCAGATATCAAGCTATATTACAAAGCTACTGTGCTCAAAACTGCCTGGTACTGGCACAAGAACAGACATATAGACCAATGGAGCAGAATAGAGAACAGAAATCAACCCAAGCCATTATGCTTGCTTAATATTTGACAAAGGAGGCAAGAACATACAATGGAGTCAAGACAGTCTCTTCAATAAAAGGTGTTGGAAAAATTGGACAGATACATGCAAAAAAAGAAAGAAAGAAAGAAGAAAAAGAAAGAAAGAAAGAAAGAAAGAAAGAAAGAAAGAAAGAAAGAAAGAAAGAAAGAAAGAAA
>NW_005355087.1:108685-123672 GCF_000412655.1 Myotis brandtii
GAAAAAGAAAAGAAAGAAAGAAAGAAAGAAAGAAAGAAAGAAAGAAAGAAAGAAAGAAAGAAACTAGAACACCAACATACACCATACACAACAAGAAATTCAAAATGGATAAGGGACTAAAAGGTAAGACAGGAAACCATAAAAATCTTAGAGGAATCCACAGGCAGAAAAAATAGAAGACATTTATCATAGCAATATCTTTGTCTATACAGCTCCTAGGATGGGGTGGGCAACCTCTGGCACGCGTGCCAAACATGACACGCCAGTAACTTTTGCTGGCATGCGAAACCTTCTCTTATAATCTTCCATTTACAACTTTTTTCTTAATATCGACTTTTTTATTTTTCAGATAAATTCAGTGTAGGTGCATCTTAGATAAATAAATAATTTTACATAACAAGTTATCTTAAAGACCATAGACATGGATTGACGAGAGAGGGGAAGAGCAATTTCTATGCCTCTGCCTTAACTCTCCCTGCCTTCCTAGATCCGACCAGTGTTTTGGTTTCATCCACATACGCTTGTGAATCTTTGTTCTCAGTGATGAATTTTGTTAAGTCTCATAATAGGAGTAGCCTGACGGATGAAAGTAGTAGCTCGTGCATATCTCTGAAGGTCACGAAATATAAACCTGATGTAAAATCTCTGTCATCAGTGATGCAGCAGCAAAAGTCCCACTGATAATATCAAACGGAGTCATAAAGTTTTCTGTCGGACTATCAGTGTACATGTATACATTAAAAAATAAATGTATTTTTCATCATCATATACTGTGTTTTTGTCACTCGAATGAATTTTATTATTTCTTCAAGGTTCTTCACATACATACACCTTAAGAGATAAAAAGTCCCACTGATAATATCAAATGGAGTCATAAAGTTTTCTGTCGGACTATCAGTGTACATGTATACATTAAAAAATAAATGTATTTTTCATCATCATATACTGTGTTTTTGTCACTTGAATGAATTTTATTATTTCTTCAAGGTTCTTCACATACGTACACCTTAAGAGATATCAAGTAGGCGTAACATGTTCTCAAAAAATTAGGGTTGGCACGCAGAAGAATTTTGAGTCAGAGATTTTGCTGGTTTTGGCACGCACTCACAAAAAGGTTGCTCATCCCTGTCCTAGGACAATGGAAACTAAGGAGAAAATAAACCAATGGGACTACATCAAAAGAAAATAGCCACAGAATACAATGCACCATTGTAATCAATGCTACAGATAAGCCTACTTCAAGCACATCATGAGAGACTAGAGGCCCGGTGCATGAAATTCGTGCATGGGGGGGGTCCCCTCAGCCTAGCTTGCACCCTCTCCAATCTGGGACCCCTTGGGGGATGTCCGACAGCCGGTTTAGGCCAGGGATCGGGCCTAAACCAGCCGTCGGACATCCCTCTCACAATCTGGGACTGCTGGCTCCTAACTGCTCACCTGCCTGCATGATCACTCCTAACTGCCCCCCCTACTGGCCTGGTCACCCCTCACTGCCCCTCCCACTGGCCTGGTCACCCCTCACTACCCCCCCCTGCCGGCCTGGTCACCCCATGCAGCCTGCTGTTTGGTCATTGTGTGAGGGCATCCTGACCAATTTGCATATTACCCTTTTATTAGTATAGATAGGGTTCTTTGGAAAAGACAATAATGCTGAGAAAAATAGAAGGCAGCAAGAAAAGAGGAAGACCAAAAAGAGATGACCAATGGAACAGAATAGAGGACCAGAGACTCACACATCCATAAAATAAGCCATAGGCATGAGTCTACAGGAGCTGAGCAGGGCTGGTTTGGAAGGACATTGTAGACATCACTCATTCATAGGGCTGCCAGGAGTATGAAGCCAACTCCATGGCACATACCACACGGAGGTGAATATTTACAAGAAGGGAAAGATATACTCAACATATTAAAAAGCAGGTTAAAAAAACAATATGTGTGGTATGCTTTATTTACAGAGCACATTTGAACACATCTGTCTCCAGACTGATTATTTTAAACGGCTCTTCATAATCTACAAAATAAATCCTGGCCAAAAAAAAAAAATTTTAAAGGTCTCTCTTAATTAAGACCCTGTTTGTCTCTCTGGCCTCCTCTCTCACACACATACACATGCTTTTTCAAAACTGAAATACAACCCAAGCCAAACATATGATGCTATTTCATGCTAATGACATTTGCATATTCCATGTTTTCTGCTCAGAATAGCTTTTTCCTCTTTGTTCACCTCTAAAGCCCAGTGTTGGGCCCACCTCCCTCAGGAAGGATTCCTTTACTCCATTTTCTTCCAATAGCATTAATTACTCCTGTTTTCTATACTATTTATCTGCCTTGCCTTTATTGCTACTAGTGCATATTCTATGTCATAATTATCGCCCTAAATGTCAATTCATCTTAGAAGACCGAGGATTCCTGAAGAAGGAGCACTGACAAATTCACCTTTTTTGTCTTCACTACCTACCTTCATGATTTGTAGAACTGAAATTAGAATGCACATGAAAGTACATGACATACCACAGATAGCGTATTCTAAAAAGATAGATTACTGTTATTTAAGTTCATAATATAGCACACTGATATTTTAAGTCAGCATTATAAAGAACAAATTCTTGCCCTAGCCAGTTTTGCTCAGTGGATAGAGCATCGGCCTGAAGGCTGAAGGGTCCCGGGTTTGATTGCATGCTCGATCCCAGGCCCTGGTTGGGGCGCGTGCAGAAGGCAACCAATCGATGTGTCTCTCTCACATTGATTTTTACCTCTCTGTGTCTCTCCTCCTCCCTTCCACCCTCCCTAAAAATCAATGGAAAAATATTCTTGGGCGAGGATTAACAACAACAACAAAAGAAAAAAATTTTCAAAGTGGGGTTTCTTACCTAAGTTAATGTAACCTAGGAGTCAAAATCTTGACTCTAATAGTAAAGTAAGATCCCCTTAGACCAGAATACAGATACAGAATAACAGGAGAGCTCCTTATTCCATAACCTTAGAAAAGTCAACAAAAGGATTTATTGGAAATAATTTGACCCAGACTTTGCCACAAACCTTTATGATTTTTACTCTACATCTTATATGATTTGAATTTCCCCAAGCCTTATTCATCTGTGAACACAAATCAAATTATAATAATGTCAACAACTCAATATATTAGCTTATATCTCCACCTGCATAATATAAGACCTCACCTTTCCTCCAGCTTACCTGGGACTCATACATCCCAGAAAAGGATAGAGTTGACTAGCATATTACCAAGAGGTTAGTTTTTAGTATCAGCGTCTAAGGAATGTACATGGTTTTGTGCATGCAACCTGTATACAGATATGCTCACAAAAACATATAATTGTAATGTT
Organism: Myotis brandtii; assembly: GCF_000412655.1. Classification (NCBI taxonomy): domain Eukaryota; kingdom Metazoa; phylum Chordata; class Mammalia; order Chiroptera; family Vespertilionidae; genus Myotis; species Myotis brandtii. The sequence continues at coordinate 112,030 of NW_005355087.1, forward strand.
TAGTATATAATTCCATGGAGATTTTATATTCATAAACTTTTACACAAGATTTTGAAAATTTCAGCCAATTAATGACGATTCTGCTCTGTTGGCCCTCCGTCTCATTGTCATCATTCTGTCTATCAGTTTAACTCTTCCTTAACCTTTAATTAATTATCTCAGTTTTTTCCTGTGAGGCCTAGAGGTCCACCCACTTGACTGGCAGATGTTTGTTTCTTTGCCTTTAATCAGAGGAAACCTTGACTAACAACTTTCTCCCTCTTTAAAGATAAGTTTAAAACTTGCAGTGATTATTGCCAATTTGACTGACTCCATTCTTTGTGAGTTTAAGCTTATTGAATAAAATGGAAAGTGGCACTTGGGCACTATTTAAATTTCCACCTTCCCCTTGTGTTTTCATTAATATTTTTAAATTCGACTAGGTTAAATGCATGTGTGACGTGACCTTATTGTTACTGGGCTTTAGTTTCAGCCTTCAGTCTCTCGGTTCCTCAGCAAGGAACTGGGAACATGTCCCAAGTCAGGCAAGGAGGCGCTAGTGTAGTCTGAATACTGTCTAAGGCAGTGGTTCTCAACCTTCCTAATGCCGCAACCCTTTAATACAGTTCCTCATGTTGTCGTGACCCCCAACCATAAAATTATTTTCGTTGCTACTTCATAACTGTAATTTTGCTGCTGTTATGAATCATAATGTAAATATCTGATATGCAGGATGTATTTTCATTGTTACAAATTGAACATAATTAAAGCATAGTGATTAATCACAAAAACAATATGTAATTATATATGTGTTTTCCGATGGTCATAGGCGACCCCTGTGAAAGGGTCGTTCGACCCCCAAAGGGGTCGAGACCCACAGGTTGAGAACCGCTGGAAGGGATCTCATAGGTTGGTTGTGTTCTAAGTTTAATTTCTCAAAAGAATATCTTTGCATCATGAGTCTATCAATTGACTGCCATGTGAAAGATCTTGGTTTCTTCAAATAAGTTCTGTAAAGTCCTGGCTATGGCAGTCGAAATCTAAATCCCTGGGGCACAGATGACCACATTGTCTCTTCAGGAATGAAGCCCAGACCTTTGATGGGAAGAGTCGTTTCCTGCATCAGGAAGGGCAGAAATGGATCTGTCTGTATAGGACCTTGAGACTTCCTGTGTCTCACATTTGATCATCCCCAGGGTAGTAAAAGCACATTAAGGGTTACTATTAAATTTCCTCTACCCAGAATCAAATGGGTTATATGGGTGCAATAAGAAGCAGAATCTCCCCTACACTCACCAGGAATATTTGTCCTTATAATGTATACAGTCCCCTTAGACCTCACTCACCACCAACCCTCGACACACCCTAAGCCCCACATTTTCCTTCAAGCTATACACTTATTCCCTTCAGGTTTTTGAAACATTTATAATTTTATTAAGCTCTTGCTGCAGCCCAGTTGGTGTGGCTTAGTGGTTGAGTGCCAACCTATGAACCCAGAGGTCACAGTTCAATTCCCGGCCAGGGCACATGCCCAGGTTGCAGCTCAATCCCCAGTGGGGGTGTGCAGCAGGCAGCCAATCCATGATTCTTTCTCATTATTGATGTTTCTATCTTTCTCTCCCTCTCCCTTCCTCTCTGGAATCAATAAATATACATACATTAAAATACAAAAAAATTTAATGTTCTTGCTGCACAATCTACTCTTCTATGAACTGGCATGGCTTGTTTCTCCATGCCTACAGAACTGTTTATTTCTTTTCTTAATATCAACTCACATGAAAAAATACTTGCCAGCCGTTATTGCTTGCAAAATTAAAAACACAACTAAATAAGACTAACATCATGCAAAATGTAGGTAGGGGAGGGGGGGATTGTCTCTGCCTATGTTAAGCAAACATCTAAATAAACATATGGATGTTGTACTGTGCCCCAAAAGAAATGTAAAATTTTCCTAAAATCAATACCAGGAACCAGTTCAAGGATGCAAAAGCTTCTCCTAAGAGTGAAAGGTGATTGCCTTGTAAATTCGACATTGTACTGTTAGAATCTGGCATCTATTTCTGTCTTTTATGTATTCTGTCCCAAAGCTTAATAATACAAATACTACTTGTAACTTGCACATATTAAGCACTCAATAAATAAATAATTGTTTGCTTTTCATATGCAACTGTTTAATTCCAAACACTCTAGCTTTCTTTATGCTGTTCAGATCTGAAATCCCTCTTTTATTTTGTTCTTCAACATTGCTTGTGTTCTGTTTTCTCTAAGGAACAGTGTATAAAAATGTTACTGTATGTTGGTATGGTTGTTTGTGTGTGAAAATATACCTTAATGTTTATTAACCTGGCTTTTGATTCTAATTTATATTAAAAGCTAAAAAATTAGCATTTGGAAAGCCCCATTTCAGCATTAAAATCAGGGTTTCTATGGATTCCATCTCCTGATAAATTCTATACAAAGGGCATCCAGCAAGTATATTGAAGATAAACACTCTGAGAAAATGTATATGTTATAGGAGGGAAAAGTGTGCATGGACAGTATATGTGTTTTCTTCCATAGATTCTTTGGTCAGAGAAAAACTTAAATATTATTTAATGGGAATTTATTGCAGCCCGCAATAGAATCAGCTCTTGCCAGAAAGAAGGAAGAGAAGCAGAAAATGAGATTCCTGCCCTTTAAGAGCTCAGAATGCTGCTAGAGATAAGATAAACAATTCTCTTTAGAAAGTATTAAGCAGGTATATTTAACCATGGAGGATGGCTGTGCAGAATGCATTTGTTCTCTAAGAGAAAAACAGGAAACCACATTATTTATCACCTTAAACCATACCAATTTGATAGTGAAAGGGGCCCTATTAATTACCCTAGGACAACAGGCATAGACAAGGACTGCCTTGGAAAAGCCTAGGTGTACAGTCACCCTAAGCATGGAGTCAAGAGTGAGTGCATCCCAGTGCTGACCACTCTCCCTGAGGTTTTGTCCTGCCCAGAACAACTTGTAAAAAAATTCTCTCACCCAGCTGGTATGTCTCAGTGGTTGAGCATCAACCCATGAACCAGGAAGTCGGGGTTCGATTCCCAGTCAGGACATATGCTTGGGTTTTAGGCTCGATCCCCAGTAGGGAGCATGCAGGAGTTAGCAAATCAATGATTCTCTCTCATTGTTGATGTTTCTATCTCTCTTCCCTTCTCCCTTCCTCTCTCTGAAATAAATAAAAACATATTTTTTTAAAAAATACTCTCAAGGTGTTTATTCTTTAAGACAGGCTAAAGTGGAGAGAACGATGAAGGACAGGGGACCTAGAGGAGGTGGAGATTGCTTTGTTCCCCTTTTTCATTCTCCTCCTACTGCTTACTGTTTCTCTTTTAATGTTCTCATTCTTATGTATCTATGATTGCTAGTCATGCATGTTTTGGCCAAGATGTTTGTCCTGGGTGATGTCATCAGTCTCTAATAAAACTTGACCACCCATCCTGGTCCAAACAGAAAAGAGGATCAGGATCACCTAAACCAGCTCCTTCATCAGGAGGCAGGGACAAGGCAGTTTCTCTTACAAGTAGACTGACTGACCCCATCACTTTATTCACAATGGGCAACACTGCACTTTATCTCAGCTACTCGGACATAAACTCTGATCAATACCTTTGCATCTCCTTGCAGCCTTATACCACAGTGTCCTTCATGAACCAAGTGGTCAATAGCTTCCGGTTAAATGAATAAGCGATGAATGAGGTGGTGACTACGGCTAGAGACAGAAAAGTATAGCCAATGGATAAAAAATATTACTACCCTGCCCTACCTACAGAGAAATATCTCCAAAGGAGTGCAAAAGTTCTGGCCTATGCACCATAGTCTGCTTCTCCAATGCACATTTTTTTTCTGGAAGAATAAATCTCAAAACATTTAATGTAATTTCATGGAAATTTTGGTTTCATATATAGAATCTCATTTTAACTTCAACAGCACATCTGTGTCTCCCTCCACTTAACTAAATCATCAGTAAATATTTATTTACCAGCTACTATGTGCCAGTCACTGGATGCTTGGGATATAGCGATGTGCAAACCTTCAAAAATGTCTGTGCCTGTGGATCTTTCCATTGTTCATTCATTTGATAATAATGTAACAAGAGCCTACACTGTGCAAGTCTCTGGTGATTTCACAATGATGAATGAGATGTGATCCCTGCCCTCCACAAAATGATCCTATTCAAAGATGCCTTGCAGTGATTCTCCACCTTCCTAATGCCACGACCCTTTAATACAGTTCCTCATGTTGTGGTGACCCCCCCCAAACATAAAATTATTTTCGTTGCTACTTCATAAGTGTAATTTTGCTACTGTTATGAATCATAATGTAAATATCTGATATGCAGGATGCATTTGCAGGGGTCGCGACCCACAGGTTGAGAACCACTGCTTACAGAATACCAATAGCTAATATACAGTGGAGAGTTAAAGGGCTCTCAGAGAAGACATACAAGAGACACGTTATTATAGGGTGGAAAACAAGAACATCCTATATAATAAAAGCCTAATATGCAAATTGTCCCCTCGACCAGAGTTCCGCTGGGTGTTGGACCACTCGACCAGTCACTATGACACGCAATGACCACCAGGGAGCAGACGCTCCAACCGGTAGGTTAGCTTGCTGCGGGTGCTGGTGGGCTGGACTGGAAAGTGAGGTGTGAGGTGAGAGCTGTCAGGAAGCTCCCAGGGTTTGGCCCGAGCCTCAGGCAGAGGCAGGTGGGAGCCAGAGTGACCGGGTGGTGCGGGAGGCTGCTATGTGTGATCCAAGAGCCATGGGCTGTGCAGCTCTCCACAACCTGTAGTGTTCTCAGTGTGCAATTTATAATCTTCAGAGCTGCTTTTTATTTGTTAAGTTTCACTAACTACTCCAGGAGGGTGGGTAGCACCATTATGGGGGGACGGGCCAGGCAATCCTGCCCAAGGCCAAGGGGTGGTCTCAGGTTCCCAGGGACGCAGCAGAGAGGGGAGCGGGGATGAGTCGGGGAAACTGAGTCCAAAACTTGAAAGGAAGGAGGAGGCAATGAGGGGCAGAGGGTAACAGCTGCGCAGGGGCCTAGAAAAGCTTCTGGGTGGGGGCAGCCAAGGAGCCTGGTGCCTCTCCCATGGGACAGGCTCCATGTGCCTCCCTCTTCCTTCCCGTGAACCATCACCCAGCTCTCCTCCAAGGCCTCCCCGGCCTCACCTTCACAGCTCCTCACTGCTGCATGGCCTGCACAGCCCTGCCCGCACTGCCTCGCCCACCCCTCACAGTTTTTGGGGAGTTCTGTCCCCAGAGGAGAAAGGGGGAGACTGTAGACAGGAGGTCGCAGGAGGAGGGGGCAGAGCAGGGCCCACCAAGTTAGATGGAGGGGAGGGAGGGAGAGACCCCACAGGACTGGGGACAGAGATGCACAGGGAAGGAGGGCGATGTGGAAGCATCACCCTTGGTTGAAGTACAAATCCTGACCCCATTTTACAGACCTCAGTAGAGTGTGTGGGGGAGAGGAGGGGTGGTGGTGAAGACAAAAGAGGGTGTGAGGGGACTGGATGGATGGAGAGCAGCAACAATTGATTCATCGCCTTTTTATTTTTGTTAATACATTTTTATTGATTTCAGAGAGGAAAGCAGAGGGAGAGAGAGATAGAAACATCAATGATGAGAATCATTGATTGGCTGCCTCCCACATGCCCCCTACTGGGTATTGAGCCCACAACCCAGGAATGTGCCCTTGACCAGAATCAAACCCAGGACCCTTCAGTCCGCAGGCCGTGGCTCTATCCACTGAACCAAACCATCTAGGGCAACCCATGGCCTATTTAAAACCGCTGCTGTAGGCTGAGCAGGGGTCTTACCACAATGGTGTTACCTGATAATGAGGGTGTCTCTCCTTATGTCGGGGTAATTGGAACTGCAGCGAAGTAAAGACACATCCATGGAGCCTGCAAAGGGTTTCCATGCACATGATGCAATTTACTTCGTGTGGCAGCTGAAGAGGGTGAGCAGAGCCTTGGAAGGACATGAGGTCTCCAAGACCAGGGGCTGGAGGGAAAGTACGTGCGGAGCATTTCACACCGTGAGTTACAATCTATATATATAAAAGTCTAATATGCTAAGTGTCCAACTGAGCAGTCGACCAACTGGTTGCTATGATGTGCACTGACCACCAGGGGGCAGATGCTTTGACTGGTAGGTTAGCTTGCTGCTGGGGTCTGGCCGATCGGGACTGGGTGAGACAGGGCCAGACACACCCTGGAGCCCTCCCTCGGTCCCTCCCGCAGTCCCTCCCCAGCCACCGGCCCTGACCAACCCCAATTGGGACTGGGCAAGATGGCCCTGATTGGCCCCGACCACCGGCCAGGTGGAGGGACCCTACCCATGCATGAATTTTGTTCACCGGGCCTCTAGTTTAAGTATAATAAGGGTTAAAGAAGGCTGTACCAAGAAAGCAGCATTCTTGTTGTAGGCTCACAAAACTACCCTACATATATTAGTTAAAGCTTTGATACATTTTTTAAATGCAAGAAAAAAACTTTAATAACAATGAGAAAGTCAATACACTTTTGTGGCAGTCTAAATAAGCCTATTTGAATAGAAGCTTCTCGATGAAGCAATGTGCATTTCATTTTCCTAAATATCAATGTTAGTGCCTGGGCAGAATAATAGTTTGCAAGCTAACACTCAGTGAGTGCTTCCAAAGCATCAAATACGGCTCAATGTGTATTCCACACAATAGAACATTTCATCCTTCTGACAGTCCTATCCGGTTAGCAACTGGTATTATCTGCATGGTAATATTAGGAAACTGAGGCACAGAGAGGTTAAGTAACTTGTTCAAATTCATACGAATAGCAATTAGGATTCAAATAAAGGCAGTCTAGTTCCAATGTCTGAGTTCTTCATCTCTATGCTGTATTGCCTTTCTGTTAATCTGATGAAAATAATTTATTCCAGATTATTAATCCTATATAATAAAGAGCTAATATGCTAATTAGACCAGACGGTGGAATGACCTTCCAGAATGACCTTCTGGGACAACCTTCTGGAACGACCAGGGGGCAGGGCTGGGAGGTTTGAGGCAGCAGCCAGGGCTGCTGTGAGGGCTGAGCCCCTTGCACAAATTTTGTGCATCAGGCCTCTAGCGAACTATAATGCCTTTACCTTCAGAGAGCACACAAATGTGCAATACCATTTAATACCTCAACCTAAAGAAGTGACTGATGTGTCATTTTTATGACACTTCATGTCATTGAGGGGAACATTTTGAGGGCAGGGGATTTTTTGATGCCTTACAAATTGCCTATTTATTTCTAGATGTACTGTTGCATTGAAAAATTTAGAGGCAGAATGGATATGCTTGAATGAAGGGAAGTAATGAGAAAGGGAGAAGTTGAATCCTATAACACTGACCTGAGACCAGGTGAAGGTGGGTTTCACTGTCGGGATCTTGGTGGCCAGAACACAAGCCACGTATTTTGGAAAGAAAAAATATGCCAGAACAAAGGCATGAACTACTTATTTTCTTTTTCAAGTACGGTTTACATTCAATATTATTTTGTATTAGTTTCAGGTGTATAGCGTAGAGACATGAACTATTTAAAGAAGTCTGGAAAAGTGAGGAAAACAAATCAGAGCACATTATAATTATGTCTAATGTCCACCCTGAATATATGTCACTCATAAAAGTCAGCAAGTTAGCAAATGCTTAAATGTTGCTTTCATAGCCCTCTGCTCTCTTGGGAGAGTCAGCCTGTCCTTTATCAGTGACCTGTTAACACTTGGAGAGCAGATTTTTCATTGTATTTTCATGGGATTTTCACAAAAAAAGTTTTATTGTAAGTGATGGTGGTGATGATGGTGTTTTGTTGTGGTGGTTCTCCTATTTGGATTCAATGGAAATGCTACATGTAAAATCATTTTAAGTATCCACTCGCCTTGGGTCTCAAGTGCCCCGTGTAACAATTTTGACTATGTTAATAAGAAGACATTTCCCAGGTACAAGGTATCTCTCTCCCAGCTCTACATCCAACTGGTTCTGACCTTCTTTCACACCATTCCTATTCTTCTAATACAAACACCAAACTTGCCTGAGCTGAGGCCATCTGACTCAACTTCTGACCCTCATCATCTCTTCCTTCATTTTTAGACTAGCAAAAATGATATTAATAATAATTCTATCAACCTAAAGGTTATAGATTATTTCATAGGTTTCAAATAATCCTATATAATAAAAGCCTAATATGCTAAGTGTCCAGTCATCCGGTCAACCAATCAAAGCATAATATGCTAATGATATGCTAAGGACACTCAACTGCTCGCTATAACATGCACTGGCCACCAGGGGACAGATGCTCCAACCTATAGGTTAGCTTGCTGCTGGGATCTGGTCGATAGGGACTGAGCGAGACAGGCCAGACATACCCTGGAGCCCCCCTGTGGTCCATCCCCAACAGGCCAACCTTCCATGTTCTTCCCCGGCCCCGATCCAGTACCGGTGGGGTCCCTCTCACAATCCAGGATCCTCGGGGGATGTCGGAGAGCTGGTTTTGGCCTGATTCTACAGGCCAGGCCAAGGGACCTCACTGGTGCACAAATTCGTGCACTGGGCCTCTAGTGTACATATAATATTACTCACACACACATACCCCTTCAGAATTTAGGTATTATTAAAATCATCTCCATTGTAGAGATGGACCATGGAAGGTTAGGATTAAGTGACTTGTCCAAGGTCAAGCATATCATAAAAGAATAAGAGGCTTCACATAGGACCAAACATGCAATGCTTCCCCCTTTCCTTTTCTTTTTCCCTATTTGGTGTTCAGGTTATTAAACCTCAGGAAACCTTTTCCAAGATACACATACTCTTTCAGCTTCAGACAGTCTTCTTCTGGCTTGTCCTTTTTGTTCCATTTGGGGACCAAAAATTTTCCTGCTCAGACTGATAAGAAAAATGCTCTTGATAAGATGATCTCAACTAAAAAATGTTCTGGAGTAAAATTCAACCTAAAAAAATATTTAAAATCTGTTTCATCAACCTTTAAAATGCTTATGATTCCCTTTCAGAACCTCAATAAGCATCTCTGGGTGGTTCACAGCCCCTCTTCATCTCATAAGAAGTGAGTGAGGGTGTTTGGGTTGTCAAAGTAACTGGCAGGCGTTGTTGGAAAGTAGAATGTGTATCCAGAGATGCTGAGCTGCCCACAATCCACAGGACAGTACCACACAACACAAAATGTAATGACCTAAAATTGCCAAGAGTGACCGCTATTGAGACACACTGAAAATGAAACCTGCTTCTATTGTGCTAAAAATTCAAACACATTAGGGCACCTTATTCTTTTATTTTGTTTTATTTTATTAGAAAACATTGCATAACTGTTAAATGCGTATTACTTTGGTAAACTGCTCTCTAAATGGGTGTCTCTAGGCTGCCTTGAAAACCTCACATAGTGTAGGTATACTTTGGTTCTATTGGAAAATTGATTACATGTTTCAAAAGACCAGCTTCCAATAATGGAATCTGGCTATCACTCTTTTCTTCACACTCTTCCTCATTACCTGTAGGTCTCAGACTCTTGAGAAATAGGCAGCGGAGTTTATGGCTGTGGTCCAATTACGTGATATGCTAAGTAATCAAGATGGCTTATCAGACTGTATAATCTCTTTAGAATCTGAGACTTTTCCTACCCAACCCTAGATCAGGAGATGGAATGGCAAGCAGTAAGATCATAATTTTTCCTTATTTCTAGGGGGTAACAAGACAGTTAGTTTTGGCTACATTTGCTGTAAGCTGTTCCTCTGCTGTGAATGGGTTTATTTTCTGCTCTGTCTCTTCTTTCCAACTGATTTACATTTCATATTGGCTAGAGAAACTGCTGGTATGAAGTACTGAAAGCAAAATTAGATTCAGGATTGCCTGTTTTTACACAGCCAGGCTCTCCTCTAGCTTTTGTCCCTCTTCCGTATGACCTTCCTTGTGGGGGTTTTTTCCTAATGACATTCTTTGTTTTTTTTCCAATCTTTCCCTTTCCTTTGATTCCACAAGAAGTTGGATAAACTTTAGGATCCTGATCAAGATTAGAAACATGTGTTCTGGATTTTTACATATACCAAAGGGGCGGGCGCCCTCTGCTGGTGAAGAAATGTTCCAAGGATGGGGGCTTAAGTCTTGGTCACGTGGAAGTGACCCAGGGATGTGGTGCAGCAGGAGGCTGCAGGGACACTGGCAGGGACATCCTCTGGAAGAACGCTCCAGAAAGAAACCATCAAGAATGAACACTAAAAAAGCTTCTCAGGTTTATCAGGCCCCTTCAGAGTCAGGGCAGCACATTATTTAATTTGATGTTGCTCTGTGATACCAGTCAGGTTTCACCTAAGGCAGTGGTTCTCAACCTTCCTAATGCCGCGACCCTTTAATACAGTTCCTCATGTTGTGGTGACCCCAAATTTCATTGTTACAAATTGAACATAATTAAAGCATAGTGATTAATCACAAAAACAATATGTAATTATTATGTGTTTTCCGATGGTCTTAGGCGACCCCTGTGAAAGGGTCATTTGACCCCCAAAGGGGTGGAGACCCACAGGTTGAAAACCGCTGACCTAAGGGTTATACTGTTGGGTCAGGTCAAATACATTATTGTTTTCTCGTTATTTGTAATTTCCTTGAGAATTAGTTCATTCATCTGGAAACAGAAAGAATTCGGTTTTAGGTTTTTCTTTTCTCACAGGATCAATAGGATCTGATAGCCAGAAACTGCCCCTGGTGTCTGACAGGCCTGGAATATTACCATATTTAAGGACTCAAAGGTCTTATCACATGTTTTCTTTATTTGATTGTCCTTAGGCATAGTTCCACTATCTCAATTTCCTGCTTGCCTACTTTCACTGCCTAGTGTAGGCTCACCCATTGTGGCTCACAACTCCTACAAGGACCTCCCATCTCCAGTCTTCTCGCCCTCAAATAGGAATAACCAAGGTTCTCTCTCTAAACCACAGAACTGTCCATGTTACTCTGTACTTAAAATCCAAGCTACTCATGACTTTTCCTGCCTCCCTCACCTCTCTAAACTCAGCAACATGGTCCTGTTGGGGTTTCCCTTTCTTCTTCCTCTTTCTAACCTCTGTACAGTGATTTCTTATAAACTCAACATTGTACTGTTGGAATCTGGCATCAGGCTTCTAAGGTCTCCCATATATTCTGTGTGCAGGCAGTGCCCTATGCCAAGAATGCTCTCCTCAGTCTTATTCAACAAAATTCGTGCAAGGGGCTAGGCCCTCGCAGCCCTAGCTTCTTCTGGAAGGTCGTTTGGCTGTCCAATCTAATTAGCCTGTTATGCTTTTATTATTATAGACTAGAGGCCCGGTGGACAAAAATTTGTGCACTCGGGGGGGAGGGGGAGTCCCTCAGCCCGGCCTGTGTCCTCTCGCAGTCTGGGACCCCTCGGGAGATAACGACCTGCTGGCTTAGGCCTGCTCCCGGGTGGCAGAGGGCAGGCCCAATCCCTAGGTGCAGCCCCTGGTCAGGCTCAGAGCAGGGCCGATTGGGGAGTTGGGGCGCCGCCCCCTGTCATGCACAAAGCAGGGCGTATCGGGAGGTTGCGATGCCACCCCTAGTCACGCTCAGGGTAGGGCCGATTGGGGGGTTGGGGCACCGCC
>NW_005355087.1:124759-149503 GCF_000412655.1 Myotis brandtii
TCTTGGCTAGCAGTTAATTTGCATATTGCCCTGATTAGCCAATGGGAAGGGTAGCGGAGGTACGGCTAATTACCATGTTTCTCTTTTATTAGATAGGATTGCTTGGCTAAATCCTGCTCATCATTTTAGGCTGACCCAGGTTCTCATCTCCTCTAGGTCCCCCTCCCTGAACACTAACTGGCTCAGCTGTTAGTGCATATATTAATTATTTTACTTTACTCATTGTGATATAAATATTTTTGTGCATGTTTGCCTCCCCATTAGATCTAATGATAAGAAATGGCTTATTCACCTTAGAATCTCCAACTTTGTAAAATAAATGAAGCCCATAGCTATGAGTCTAAAAAGCATGTACTCAGACCCCTTTCTATATGTATATAGGTTCCCCAGACCTTCTTCTCCATCCTGAAGAACAAGTTGGGTCCAGATATCAAGGGAAGTGCCTAGAAACTCCTGCCTAAAGAGCCAAGAGGAGACACCCCTCGCACATTGCCAGTACTGCCTGAGGCTGTCACTGTCCCTAGAGGTCCCTGACAGGTCCTCCTCAACATGGCATCTAGACCAGCTGAGATCTTCAAACTAAAAGTTTCCATGTTACTCTCCCTGCCAAAAATCCATCATTGCTCCCCAGCCTCCACAGGACCAAGTCCAAACTCACCTGCCTGGGATCCAAGGCCTCCGCAATCTGTCGCCAACAAAAGTTTCATAATTCTCTTCTTTGACACAAACACTCTGCCTCTCCTCAAATTCTGTATTGATACCTTCTACCTTCAATGCCTTTTCATGTGCTGTGTCTCTGGTCAAAAGAAATAAAATCCTTTTTCTTCATCATCACTTAGAAATAATACTAGCCACTCTTCAGGTCTCTCTGAATCAGTCCTTTAGAGTCAAAAGTAATCATTTCCCTCTTTAAAATTCTATAGCACATATGCTCTGTACTTCTAGTTAACATTATGTACTTAACATTTGCATAGTTCTTTATGGCTATAAAACTGCCTTGTGTTTTGATTACTCCTTTCAAATATAGCTGTCATATCAATACTCAAAACTTGGCAGCTCATAGAGGTCAGCATCGTGTCCTCATACTTTTTCATCATACCATGGCTCCAAACCTTGCTTATTGTAATAAACATAAACACTTGTAAAATTTGATAACCTCATTTCTGGACTCCAAACAGAAACAAAATAATAATAAAAAATAAAATCAAAGCTTTATACCGGTTTATAATCTGAGATGAGTCCTATTTATCTAGGCCTCTTCAAACAGACATATATTTCTACAGAAGTAATAACACATTTTTTGCATGGCCAGGGAAAGAAAAGTTGCCTGCATCAACTTTTAATGAACCAGAATGAAGAAGGCATGACTGCTGGTGAAACAGCGTGGGATGGGGATAGGGGAAAAGGACCAGGCATCAATAGGCAATAATAATTAACTTCCGTGCTATTTAATCAACCACAGGAATATAGTTTTTAGATAGTGCACCTGTGGTCAAAGTTTGGCAAGAAATTAGATCAGGGAAATCCAACAAAAGATAATGAAGTCTTCTAAAAGATGCACAGAAAAACAATACCAATATGTAAGTAGTACAGCATCATGGTTAAGAGGCCAAAATTTGGGAATAAGCATATTTGATTGAATCCTGACCCTGCCACTGGCTTTTTTTGAAAATTAGTCTCCTCAATTTGAAGAAACTCAGTTCTCTTATTTCATAGCTTAGTTTTAAGAATTAAATGAGACATAAAAGCCCTTACTAAATACATGGTAATCACTCAGTAAATATCAGTTGCTGTTACAAATAGCAGTATGAAACTATCATTGTTGTTTGTTGTTGTCAATTGAGAATATAGGGACAGGTGATATTTGAAATTTCAGACTAGTAATGAAGGTAGGCAGTGAACTTCAAGAAAAACTCTCATTGATTCCTGGACAATCTTGCAGGAGCAAGCATGGCTAGCATCCCAGTAATAGTCAGAATCTGAAAATACAATCAAGGCAAGAGCACATTAACTAGACTTGGCTGGCAAAAGGTAGAGACTTGTCTCAGGGAAAACTTTCAGCTCTTAGAATTGGCAATTAGGCAAAGAGACAAACTTGTTGCAAAAGTCCAGAGACTGAACCAGAACTTCTTCAATGCTCATCAACTACTAAAATGATGGACCCAGAACATTGTAGAGGCTCAGCCTCCTAATGAACATCAAATGACTAGGGGTAGTGGAGATGGGGGAGAGGATGACAAGGGCAAAGTACAAACAAAAGCAGATATAAATTATTGAGCACTGTATTTGTCTTGGTTTCCCAGAGAAACAGAACTATATATATATAGTGTGTGTGTGTGTGTGTGTGTGTATATATATAAAAAATATATGGAATTGGCTCATGCAACTATAGGAGCTGAGCAGTCCTAAACTCTGTAGTTAGCAAACTGGAGACTCTAGTTCAGAGATCTAGTTCCAGTCTAAGTCCAAAATCTAAGAACCTGGAGAATTGATGGAATAAGTTCTATTTAAGTCTGAGTCCAAAGACAAGAGAGGACTGATGTCCCAGTTCAAAGACAATCAGAAAGCAAATTCCTCCTCACTCAGCTTTTTGTTCTCTTCAGCCCTTTAACAGATTAGATAAGTCACACCCACACTGGGGAGGACAATCTTCTTCACTCAGTCTATAAATTCAAATGTTAAAAACACCCATACAGATACACCCAGATTAATATTTGATCAAATATCCTGGCAAACCATAGCCCAGTCAAGTTAGCACTTAAAATGAACCATCACAAGCACCTACTATTTGCAAGGTTTTCTATGAGGCACTCAGTGGTAGGCTTCTGAGGCTTAACAGTCAAGACCAGTGCCGCCCAGTAGGACTCCAGTGTTGATGGGGATATTCTGTGTCATTTATTATAGTAGCCACTAGCCACTACCGAGCACCTGAAATGGGCTTCATGTACCTGAGAAACTGAATTTTTAATTTTAATTTATTTAAATATAAATAGCCACATATGGCTAGTGATTACACAGGTCTAGGGAAAAAGGTAATAAAGCAATAAACCAACAAGTAATTACAAAATGTGAGGCTTATGTAGGGAAAGGATCAAGTTGTGTGAGAGGGATAATAGGGCAGAACTTATTTAAATGGAGTGGTCAGAGAAGGCCCCACTGAAGAGGCCATCAATATCTAAGCTAAAGCCTAAAGGCCCAAATCTTGAGAAGGAGCAGCCAGATGAAAAATGGAGAGAATAAATTCCAGGCGGGAGGAACCACCTACACACATGCCCCAAGGTAGGAAAATTGTATTTGCTTTAGCAACTGAGTGAGCCACACTCCACTGGAGAGTGATGGAAAACGTGTGGATGAGGAAAACAAAGGCAGCCTATTTTGAAAATAGTGGGCCACAGTGGGAGCTTGGATTTCATTTGAGGTAATTTACATTTAAATCTTTTAAAAGATCATGGTGGCTGATTGCTGTGTGGAAAATATGGGAGCCTTCAAAAAGCTGCTCTGTGTGTGTGTGTGTGTGTGTGTGTGTGTGTTTGCTTGAATGGATTTGTCTTTAGCTCTCTTGGTCAGAATATAATCTCTTTAATAATAGTATGTATCCATATTCAAAAATAATATATACTTTGTATTAATATTAATTCATCTAAAATTAACTATATGACATATGTGTATCATTGACCTTTTTTAAGTACAGAAAGGTAGAAGTAATCTCCTAAATATGTTGATAATAAGGAAGGATTCTATAGTTACAACTATCAAATAGACATACTCTTAATAAGTACCTATATCAGGTACATAAATGAAATAGATGAATGCAAAGACATATGATTATTCTTAGACTCTTGAAAGAGGTCAACTCCGCATTGTAGGAAAAAGATCAGATGAAAATTAAGTTGAAAATACAACCATGAAACTGACTGTCTAGAAAAGAGGAACCCTGGAGAAAGACTAAATGAAAGAAAATAAGGTTAATTAATCAACCTAGGAGAGAAAAGATTAATAATTTATCGTGGGGATATGTAGGACTCCTCTTCAGAGGGTAAGGTCTTGGTGGGTGGTATTAACAATGGAGAGAGAATTGAAGCCCGCAGACTAACACTGCAGAAGATGCTATTTATGGCTGTGAAACCCTGGAATCAAGAGGAAAGCAGAGCAATGTCCTCTGTGGAGATCTTTAAAACAGAATAGATTCTCATCAGTCTCATCTGAAAGGTTTAAGCGTGATCCTGCCTAAAGGCAAGGTGATGAACGGAATGACTTTTCAAGGTCCCAGCCAGCAGCCAGATAAGACCACACAGCGAATTGTGTGCTGTAGCTTTCTTTTGTTTACCCATATCTTATTGTTTTACACCACCATGTGGCCATGCTGAGTAGAATGTTATAAATTTAGAACCTGAACATAGACTTTGAGAAATGACAATAGTATATTCTCGTACCCCTAGAATTTCAGTCTTTAGAAAGATCCAATATGTGAAATCATCTGGAATGAATTTCTTTATATATTGTGATCCTTTTATAGTATTAATTTGGAATGCAAAACTAGTACTTATCTTATTAATGTCTAGAGGGCCAGTGCATGAATTTGTGCACGGGTGGGGTCCCTTGGGGTGGCCTGCGGGGATCGGGCCCCAGCTCACATCCCCAGCCTCACAGCCCCACAGCCCCACCTGGCACCCCACTGGTCACCATCTCTGGGGTGATTGGTCAAGGCTGGTCCCCCTACCTGTCTCCCTCAGCACCTGGGAACTGGGTGGCACCCAGGCCACCACTGGTCACTGACTGCAGGGCAATCAGGGGGGAAATCGGGCCCCCACTCGCACCTGCCTTGGCCTGGTGCCCTTCTCACCTGCTCTACCATCCCACCACGGTCCCACTCTCATCAGGGCCCATCAGGGCCTACAGCGCCTCCACTGCCACCTGCTGCCAGTGCTGCGTCACCAATGCCTGCCATGTTTCACACCACCCCCTGGTGGTCAGCCCACATCATAGAGAGCGGTCAAACTTCCTATGTCCCAGTTGAACTCCCCGTGGAACAACCACCCAAGGGGACAATTTGCATATTAGGCTTTTATTATATAGGATAACATGTCAAATTCTTTTACTGTGTATTTGCCATTCTATAGGAATGGGATTTGATTCACAATAAGCTTAGTTCATGACATAAAAATATTTTATTTTAGATGCATATCTATTTAAAAGCCAGATTCTGACCCTTTTATATTTAACAGATGTATCAAGTAAATTAAATGTGACTTCAGAAACAATTTTGTAAAAAGAGTTCAAATATAGTATCAAAAGAATAGATTTGCTTGCAGAGGAATAATAATTCTGAAGACATCATGTTAGAGTAATTATAGAAACAACATATTAGGCCAATGTGCTTCTTGGTACCTTTCCTTTTTAATTTATATGATAAATACATCAGCATCCATTAGCATTTACTATGCTCTCATATGACTTACCATTGCATTGGATTGGATTCTCTACTGCACAAATTAAATTGACAAAGCCCACCCTGTCACTCCATTCCCATGCCAGCTCCACTACAAAAGCATCTGTTAAATATGGACAGGGGTGGCCCTAGGGCCAGACTGCTTGTTAGGATTCTAATGAGCTATGTAACTCTGTAGGCTTTGGGTTCTTTGTAACAAGAATTTATTTTTTCAATTTAAATAAATAAGACAATGTTTGGTCAGTAAAGTGAACACGTGTTTATTGTGTAGCTACCACTGTTCTGAGCCCAAAATTCCTGCCTTCAAGGAGCTTACGTTCCAGGAAAGAGCTGATAGTAAATATTCTAGGCTTGGCGGGCCAAAGGGTCTCTCATAACTATTCAACTCTGCCATTAGTGCACAAGAAGCGTTCACAGACAGTGCATAAGCAATGAACAAATGAATGAGCATTGCTATGTCCCATTAAAACTTTATTTACAAGCAGGTGGCACACCAGATTTGACCTACAGGCCATAGCTTGCTGACCCGTGCTGTAGAGGAAGACAGCAATAAATGCTACCAAAACTAATCATGGTGATGAGTACTGTGGGAAAAGTAAAAAGCAAGAACATGGATAGTATTGCAGTGTGTCAGGGTAGTTCTCTGTGAGAAAATAGCACCCAATACAGACCGAAAGGAGGTAATCAAGAGAGCTAAGTGGTGCTGGGGAAAGAACATTCTAGGACAGGAATTGACAAGTGCAAAATCCCAGAGACAATAGCATCCCTGTTCGGCTTGTGGAACAGTAAGGGGGATCTTGCTGTTTGTCTGGAGAGAGTAAGAAATGAGATCAGAGGAGCAACATGTGACCAAATGGCATAGAACTCAGATACCATTATTTTAAATTGTTTACACTGTTACAGATGTTGTCCATTTTCCCCTCTTTTGCCCTACTTTGCCCAGCCCCCGCTGACCCCAGGCCTTCACTACATTATGTCTGAGTCCATGGGCTATGCATATATCCATATACGTTCTCTTATAGTCCCCCCCACCATACTCCTCCCCTCTGAGATCTGTCAGTCTGCTCCATGTGTCCATGCCTCTGGGCAGATTTGGTTCATTTGTTCATTTTGTTCATTAGATTCCACATATAAGTGAGATCTTGTGATATTTGTCTTTCTCCGACTGCTAGTTTCACTTAGCATAATGCTCTCCAGGTCCATCCATGCTGTCACAGAAGATAAGAGTTCCTTCTTTTTTTACGCCACATAGTATTCCATTGTGTAAATGTAACACAGCTTTTTTATCTACTCATCTGTTGGTGAGCACTTGGTCTGTTTCCAGATCTTGGCTATTGGAAATAATGCTGCACTGAACATAGGGTGCATATAGTCCTTCTAATTAGTGTTTGGGGTTTCTTCAGGCAAATTCCCAGAGCGGCATTGCTGGGTCATAAGCTAGTCCCATTTTTTATTTTTTGAGGCAACTTCACACCGTTTTCCACAGTGACTGCTCCAGTCTGCATTCCCAACAATGCACAAGGTTTCTTTTTCTCCACATCGTCACCAGCGCTTGTTGTTTGTTGATTTATTGATAGTAGACATTCTGACAGGTGTGAGGTGATACCTACTGTAGTTTTTATTTGCATCTCTCTGATGGTTAGTGACCTTGAGCATTTTTTCATATGTCTGTTGGCCATCTGTATGCAGAAGTGTCTGTTCAGGTCCTTTGCCCATTTTTTAATTGGGTTGTTTGTCTTTCTGGTGTTGAGTTAAATAAGTTCTTCATATGTTTTCAATAATAATCCCTTATCACATATATCATTGACGAATATATTCTCCCACACACAACGAGTTGCCTTTTCATTTTGTTGATGGTTTCTTTTACTGTGCAGAAGCTTTTTTGATGTAGTCCCATTTGTTATATTTTTTTCTTGTTTCTTTTGCCTTAGGAAATGTATTGGCAAAAATGTTGCTACATGAGATGTCTGAAATTTTACTGCCTATGTTTTCTTCCATGATTTTTATGGTTTTGCGACTTACAGTTAAGTCTTTTATCCATTTTGAGTTTATTCTGTGTCTGGTGTAAATTGGTGGTTTATTTTATTTTATTTATTTATTATTTTGCATGTACCTGTCCAATCTTCCCAACACCACTTATTGAAGAGACTCTCTTTACTCCATTGAATGCTCTTACCTCCTTTGCCAAATAGTAATTAACCATAAAGGCTTGGGTTGGTTTCTGGGATCTCTGTTCCCTTGATCTATATGCCTGTTCTTGTGCTAGTACCAGGCTGTTTTTATTACAATGGCTTTGTAGTATATCAAGTGCCATTTTAAAGACTGGTGGAGTCTATGGGTGAGATAAGTAGTCTTTGCAGTTTTAAGCATAGCAGTGACCTGTGCCAGCGCACAAGTTTTAATGAGATTGTTCCATCTGCTGCATTGAAAACAGACAGATGGGGAAGCAGGGAATCCAGTTTGAAGGTTAGGTTGTTGCAATAATCCGGGTGAGATATGATGGACCAGATGGTAATGCTGGAGGTGGTGAGAAGTGGCAGGATTCTGATATAGGTTAAAGATAACCTGACCAGAATTTTATCTTCGATTGGATAGAACATATGAAATAAAGAGAGGCGTCAATGATGACTCCAAGATTTTTTGCCTCAGAAATTGGATAGATGGGTAGATGACTAGGGACTGGGGAGGGGACATAAGGAGGATCAGCATCCCCGGTATGGAAATGTTAAGTTTTAAATACCTATCAGGGCCCTGGCCAATTTGCTCAGTGGATAGAGCATCAGCCTTTGAACTGAAGGGTCCCGGGTTCAATTCCGGTCAAAGGCAAATGCCAGAGTTATGGGCTCCATCCCCAGTAGGGGTTGTGCAGGAGGCATCCAATTAATGATTCTCTCTCATCATTGATGTTTTTATCTCTCTCTCCTTTCCTCTCTGAAGTCAATAAAAATCTTTTAAAATAATAACAAAGTGAATGCTAAAAAAAATAAATACCTATTAGGTATCTTTCAAAGGTTCAGAAATAGCCCAATTAAGTTCAATGAATCACTGAAGTAGCAATAATTAGCAAAATTTATTGTGCACATGTCATAAAGATAGTTTATAAACCAGGAGCTCTCAAACCAAAACATGGAATGAGGCTCAGGGGTCTATTGTTATAAAGCAGCCAATATAGTGAGAAAGCAGTGACTGTTTATTCTTCACAGTGATTGGTTATAATATTAGAATTTTTCAAATGATAGCAAATTGGTCAGTGGTTACCTCATACCAACCTTGAAAAACAGTTGAAGTTTTGCTTATGATTTCCAAAGGCATCAGCAAGAAACCACCCACCATCAAGTTAGTCTTGCAAAATAAGTTTAGAAGCTTTGTTTGTATGACTAACCTGGTTTTGTCTGCCCAGGGGATTTTCAAGGCTAGTCTCTGTTTTTTGATTTTCACATATCTAAGTAGACATGTCAAGAAAGCAGCTTTTATAAGAGTCTAAAGATCCAAGAAGAGGTTTAAACACAGAGTATAAATGTAAGAGTTGTCAACCTGTCAATGATACTTAAAACCGTGAAACTGGTGGCATCAGAAAGAAAGCAAAGGGGTGTGAGCATTGTGCCCTGCGTGCCCCAAAGTCAGGAATCCAGGGAGATGAGATACCAGCACAGGAGACAAAAAAGAGCAACCAGTGAGATAGGAGGGAAATCAGAAAGAGCCAAGCTATAGCAGTCACGGGGAGGGGTGGGGGGAGTGTAGACTGGAGGCAGGAACAAGGATTGGCATCACTTGCACCTGAGAGTGCATGTAAAATGAAGACTGAGAATCGAACCATTGCATTGAGCAGCATGGAGATCCTTAACAGCATTCACAAGAGCAGTTCCAGTAAGGAGGCGAGAATGAAAACCTCGCTGGAGTGAGTTCAGGAGAGATAAATTAGAGATAATTAGACAGTTGCTCACAGCTTTCTCGAAGAGGTGTGTTTTTTTTTGTCTGTTTGTTTGTAGAGAAGGAAATGATTAAGGTGGTAACTGGGAGGGAAGTGGATCAAGAGAGGTCTTGGGATGTTTTAAAGAGGTGAAAAGGACAGCATTTTATGTGCTGGGGGAAAATCCAAGGGAAATTTGAAAGAAAGAATAGAATAGAAGAGAGAGAGAGAAAGAGAGAGAGAGAGAGAGAGAGAGAGAGAGAGAGAGAGAGAGAGAGAGAGAA
The DNA here is from genome assembly GCF_000412655.1 of Myotis brandtii. Taxonomy (NCBI): domain Eukaryota; kingdom Metazoa; phylum Chordata; class Mammalia; order Chiroptera; family Vespertilionidae; genus Myotis; species Myotis brandtii. Next base: position 134,403 of record NW_005355087.1, read on the forward strand.
TGTTGCTGGAGCAGTTTCCATGGGTAGGCACGATAGGATGAGGTCTGGTGCAGCAGTGTGGGTGGGTTGGGTTCACATTCTGCTATGCAAAGAGCTTAGCATGGTGCTTAGCATTTATTAAAGGCTCAAAACTGACAGATATTAAAACATCAACTGTCAATTTAAAAGGTTTGGCTAATATGATCATGCAGTTCCAGTACAGCTACAAAATTCAGTAGATTAATGAAAGTAAGTTGAATAGAATAATGACAATGAAATGAAGACACTTAGAAGCAACACTGAATTACATTGATGAGCATCCAGGATATCAGCCTAGAGTAAACAGAAATACCTGAAGGAAAGTAGGGAGAATGATAGGGTGCTGTTTACATCCACTCATAAGTCAGCCAAAACTCAGATCCCACAGGTACTTGACTCCTTGCAGATGCTCTGAGTTGATTATAAATTCAGCATGATTGAAAAACAAAAAAAAATGTCTCTTCCCTCATAAATATTGCATAGTATAATGTTATTTTTGTGCTCTTTTTATGTTCTTCCACTGCTTTTTATACTGATTCATAAAGACTAAGCTGTAGGGCAGAGTTATGATAGGGAACCTGACAAAGGAAGGTAGTGATGAAGGTATAACTCCCATTTCCACTGGGAAGAAAAATGGGGGTGGAGCAACTACAAGCTAAATTGTGTTCCTCATATGAGCATAGCTCTGTGTCAGGTATTGAAATAAATGCATGATACTTAAGAAAAATATTTCCACATGCATGTAGCTTTATGAAACCATATTTTGTTTCTAGTACCTTTTTATTTTTTTTATTAAATTTACTAGAGGCCCAGTGCACAAAAATTTGTGCACTTGGGGGGGGGTCCCTCAGCCCGACCTGTGCCCTCTCGCAGTCTGGGACCCCTCAGGGGATGACCACCTGCTGGCTTAGGCCTGCTCCCTGGGAGATTGGGCCTAAGCTGGCAGTCAGACATCCCTCTGGCAGCCCAGGAGCCCTCAGGGGATGTCCACTTGCCAGTGGAGAGCAGGCCTAAGCTGCAGTCGGACATCCTTAGCACTGCTGAGGAGGTGGGGGAGGCTCCCACCACCACCACCGCTGTACTGGCAGCCATCAGCCTGGCTTGTGGCTGAGCAGAGCTCCCCCTGTGGGAGCGCACTGACCACCAGGGGGAAGCTCCTGCATCAAACATCTGCCCCCTGGTGGTCAGTGTGTGTCATAGTGACCAGTCATTCCCAGTTGTTCTGCTGTTAGGGTCAATTTGCATATTACCCTTTTATTATATAGGAGTGCCTGGCCAGCCTGGGTGAGGGGCTGATGGCTGTTTGCAGGCTGGCCACAGCCCCCTCAGAGTGGGGGTCCCCCATGGGGGGCCTGGCCAGCCTGGGTGAGGGGCTGATGGCTGTTTGCAGGCTGGCCACAGCCCCTTCAGGGTGGGGGTCCCCCCTGGGGTGTCTGGCCAGCCTGGGTGAGGGGCTGATGGCTGTTTGCAGGCTGGCCACAGCCCCTTCAGGGTGGGGGTCCCCCCTGGGGTGTCTGGCCAGCCTGGGTGAGGGGCTGATGGCTGTTTGCAGGCTGGCCACAGCACCTTCAGGGTGGGAGGTCCTGTTGGGGTGCCTGGCCAGTCTGAGTAAGGGGCTGAGGGCCGTTTTCAGGCTGGCTAAGCCCCCCAGCAGGGACCCTCACCCTATGAGGGTGTGGCCATCCTGGGTGAGGGGCTAATGGCTGTTTGCAGGCTGGCCACGGCCCCCAGCCACCCAAGCTCCCAGTGGAGACTGGCTGGGAGCAGCTGTCTGGGATTTATTTATCTTTTATAATTGAAACTTTGTTGCCATGAGCGGAGCCCATAGCCAGCTCAGGGCCTGCGGGAAGCTTGGCTTCCTCCATCACCCAGGCAACCAAGCCTCCTGCTTGCTCCAGCTCTGTGGCTGCTGGCCGCCATCTTGGTTGTGTTAATTTGCATATAGTCACTCTGATTGGCTGGTGGGCGTGGCTTGGGGTATAGCAAAGGTATGGTCAATTAGCATCTTTGTCTTTTATTAGTGTAGATTGGGGTGACATTGGCTAATAAGATTATATAAGTTTCAAGTGTACATTTCTATGAAACATGATCTCTATGTTGCATTGTGTGCCCATTACCCAAAGTCAAATCATTTTCTGTCACCATATATTTGATCCCCTTTACCTTTTACTTCTTCCCACCCACCTTTCCCTCTGGTAACCACCATACTGTTCTCTGTGTTGAAGAGTTTTTGTTTATCTTGTTTGTTCATTTGTTGCTTTCAGTTTTATACCCCACATATAAGTGAAATCATATAGTTTTTAACTTTTTCTGTCTGACTTATATGGCTTAGTATATTCTCAAGGACCATAACAAATGGCAGTAGTTAATCTTTTCTTACAGTTGAGTAGTATTCCATTGTATATATGTACCACATCTTCTTTATCCAAAACTATCGAAGGACACTTAGGTGGTTTCCATGTCTTGGCCACCACGAATAATGCTGCAATGAGCATAGGGGTGCATATGTCTTTGCGAATAAATGTTTTCAAATTTTTCAGGTAGATACCCAGAAGAGGGGTTGCTGGGTCATATGGTAGTTCCAGTCTTAATTTTTGAGGAACCTCCATACCTATGTTTTTAATGTTTTTAATTGATTTTTAGAGAAAGAGGAAGGGAGAAGGATAGAGAGATAGAAATATCGATGAGAGAGAAACATCATTGATTGGCTCCCTCCTGCACACCACCCACGGGGGATCGAGCCCCCAACCTGGGCATGTGCCCTGACCAGGAATAGAACCAGTGACCTCTCAGTTCCTGTGTTGATGCTCAATCGCTGAGCCACACCAGCAAGGCCTTCTCTACCTTTTTACTATTAAAATAATTGTGCTTCACTGAGGGCAGGTAACAAATTTCAATGAATCTTAATTCCTCACTTGTTTCTTTTTTATGTGATTTTATTTTTCAATTAGAGTTTATATTCAATATCGTTTTGTACTGATTTCAGGTGTAGAGCATAGTGATTAGATAATCATATACTTTACAAAGTGTTGCCCCCCATATTCTAGGATCCACCGGGCACCATACATAGTTATCACAATATTACTGACTATATTTCTTATGCTGTACTTTACATCTCCGTGACTATTTTTAACTACCAACCTGTACTTCTCAGTCTCTTCACCTTTGTTTACCCAGTCTCAATATAAATTTGAAGATGCATTCCTTGGAAAAAGACTTGAGCCCCCAGGTGTAATAAAATCATACTTAAGAATTGAGCAATTTGACAACACATCATTACAGAAAAAAAGCAACTTTGGGAAAATGAAAATACTAAAAATTCAAAATTTACACTAGTAAACTCAAAACCAAAGCACCAGAAGCTTCAAAAATGCAGACAATCCCCAGAAACCCACTGTGTTGATCTATCTCCTTTTCTCTCACAATTGTTCCAATATAAGGGTGACAATCCTTCACATGATAGAAACTATCAATCTAGCCTTTACCTAACTCAAGTCACTAGGTCTATGAGCCAGAATATCTTTTACATTTTTTTAAATGTTTCAAAATTATAAAGTTTCTTTCCTGATCTCTGCACAGTCCTTTTAGCACAATGTGTACATAGTCCCAAAAGAGAAAACAGTAGACTGAAATATTTCAGGAGGCCTGTGGCCAGAAGGTGCAGACGTTGGTTTCTGATGATTGACTGGCAGTTATACCAATGCTTGCCACCTGTTGCTCAACCTAGAAATCTGTTTACCTTAGAGTTGGACAAACTATGCCAAACCTGGCCCTACATATGTTCTTGGAAATAAAGTCTTAGTGGAACACAGCCCCAGTCATTTGCTTATGCATTGTTTATAGCTGCTTCCGCAAGACAAAGCAGAGTAGTTAGGAGACACATGGCCCACAAATATTTACTATCTGACTCTTTACAGGAAAAGTTTGTCACCCCCAACTCCCCAACGCCTGTTTAACTAAAGGCTGGTGTCCTGTTAAACTATGAGAGTTGAGCCGCTTTTAATAATCACGGGAAGGAAGATTCAGAATGCAGTCAGTCATCACCTAAGCTTCTATCTATACAACGTGTGCTGTCCTCGAGACTGAGCTTTTCCATTGGTTGATTTTTTTAATTGGTATTTTCATTAAGATTTTTCATTTTATTTCCTCAATTCAGAATTTATTAAATGTATTTCTATTAGGTGACAGGTACCTCTCTATCCAATAGGCTGCCTATTTAGGTAGTCGTGGCAAGAAAACGTTTCCAGGTGTTTCTTCCACAATGCAAATGTTTGAAATTCACCTTTACCACTTTCTTGTCTGTGATTTCTATGGCTTGTTGGCTACCCCATACATATTCATACAACATCAAAACCTCCTAGCTCCCTTTATCTTATTGAACTAGAGCTCTGGAAATATGAAAGGATTCTTAAAAGATCAGTTATTCTTAAATTATTATCATTTATTTTAAAATGTCAGCGGACAGCTTCTTTTCAATAACACATGTGTGAAAAGAAAAACATTGAGCTGAATAATCCGCCAAATGGTGGTATTTTTTTCCATTGTTAATTTTTAAAGTCCCAATTTTTCTCTGTTCTGAGCAAGAGAGATCAACCAAAGGATTTATATGCAAGCATATAGGCCTAACCAATGGACACAGACAACAGGGGGGTGAGGGCATGAGTAGGGGGAACGGGGGGTAATGTGGGGATAAGGACACATAAGTAATAACTTAATCAATAAAGAAATTTAAAAAGAGAATATAAACATTTTAATGCTTTTAACATAGTACCATAGTAAGTTTATAGCTGCTGTGTCTTACACAACCCACATTTAGGGAAGTAAAATTTCTAATTCAATTTACAGTGATGTCAAGAAACAACACGTATCTGCAGGCAAAGATAAGAAAAACATTCCGGGGTACACAATGATAGCTCTACTTAAATAAATAAACTTTTGGTTCTAGTGATTAGGTACACAGGATTATTATATGTTTAATTGGCTAACGTGACAATTTGGAATTACTTCTAGTCACATTTAATTGGATTTGGAGTCTCTGGAGAAAAGAAATAGAGAAGCCTAGCAGAGAAACAGTCATAAAAGTAAACTGTTTTTCCAAAGGGTGCTAAGCAATGAATTAATATCCATTGCACAATACTTTTTAATATCCCCTCAGCTTAATAAGACTAATGCAGTGGTTGTATACACTAGATACTAAAACCAATTCAATTAAACACAAGTTTGCAGGGAGGGGAGTGTTTGCAGAATTGGAAATTTTTTATTTTCAATTTTAAGGAGGGTAATTTAATCAGAGGTGAATGATCTTTAACTCAGGTAAAGCAGGAGATGTGCTTAAAAACCAATATATAATAGTTAGCTATAATGCTATGCTAAGTTTAAAGGCATTTTAGACTCCATAAAATGTGTTACTCTATAAATGCTTTGGAGCTTAGTAAGAGGCAACCAAAACAAGGCATTCTCTCATCATCTGTAAATACTATTCTTATACTGTATAAACAAAAAAATATATAAAAGATAAATGGCTAGTTGCTTCTCTTATGTAGCTATCAAAAAAAAAGACTTACTTTTAACTTGGAAAACTGTGCCTTATGCTTTGTTTAATATTAGTCCCATCAAATTTATACATTACAAAATCTTTTTCCTCAGTATTCACATATACTACCTGGTGTGCTTTTCCTTTTGTCTTATACATTTGCTTTTTGTTGTTGTTTTTTATCTGTTCTTGTTCTTAGGAGTGCCATGATTGCTGACTACATGTTCTGGCTTTTTGGAGGAAGTGAACAGTGTATAAGCAAGCTCATCAAACTGTATTGGCAGGTAAAAATTGATGTCCCAACTAGGAAAAAAGGGCCCATCTCATTTTTAGAACCAAAATGAAGGGTTGGTGCTTACAAGACTGCTGGAAAAGGTAGCTGTGAGCATATCCATCAGAGAGACACTACTCAGTAGTAATTAAGTATATTAAGTATGTAATTAAGTATATTTTCTGAGGCTAGTTTTCAGGGCAAAATTCAAGGTTGTTCTCCCTTGGCCCATACTTCAGTTTTACAACCCAATATAGATTTTAGACATCCCCATAATTGTTTTCCCAGGCATGCTGCTATTATGACATGATCCTTTAAATATGAACTTTGTATTTTCATACATTCTTTTTGGTCTATGACCTATAAAATCAGATGCTACAAGTAATACCAATTGCATAATGAAGGGAAATACAAAGATCAGTTGTACTTATTGGGTAACATTTAGGATTTGCAACAATAACCAAACAAACTGCAGATCTTCTTTCTTGTTATTCAAAATGGCAGCAAAAAGTCATATGAAAGGTCAGTTAGATGTCAAGAAGAGAATCATAATTTCTTAGAATTATAGGAGAATTAAGAATGTACTAAGTTAATCTTCACAACATACAAGTCTACTTTTGTCCTATTCTCCCCCCACAAATTGTCAATGACTTTCTGCTGAAATATGTACAAAATGAAGACCTCACTTATCCTCAAGAAACAACATCTAACTTGCTAACTAGATAAACTGCTTTCTTCATTCAAAGTGGATTTCTACCCCCTTAAAACTTAGATCAAGTGGTTTCCAGTGGGGCCACAATGATCAAATGGAAACACATTTCCAAATAATTTTTTTTAAATATTTGAAAATCAACTACAAAAGCCACCTTCCTCCTCCATAGCTTCTGCTCTCCAGACTAAGTGAGGCTGGTTTTTTTCTCTGTGTTTCAAGATAGTTTAATTTAATTGAATATGAACCTTTGGAACCAACTAGAATAAGATCTGCTAAAACACTAATATGAAAGAAATAATTGTTGCCATCTTCTAATGCTTCAAATTTTTTCCCACATTCTCACTATTGTGTCTTGGCCCCTAGTTTTCTGTATTTCAGAATGTTATCTTCATTAAACAGTAAAGTATTATGTTTACTATGTAAAATTCTCAGTAATTTATATTGTTTCATCTAAATATTTGGATGATGATAATTGAGACCTGTAGGTGGTGTTTTTTTTTAAGTTAATCTTTAGGTAGGTAAATTTTTTTTAAATATATTTTATTGATTTTTTACAGAGAGGAAGGGAGAGGGATAGAGAGTTAGAAACATCGATGAGAGAGAAACATCGATTAGCTGCCTCCTGCAAATTTACAGAGAGGAAGGGAGAGGGATAGAGAGTTAGAAACATTGATGAGAAAGAAACATCGATCAGCTGCCTCCTGCACACTCCCTACTGGGGATGTGCCCGCAACCAAAGTACATGCCCTTGACTGGAATCGAACCTGGGACCCTTGAGTCCGCAGGCCAACGCTCTATCCACTAAGCCAAACCAGTTAGGGCTAAATTTTAATCTCTAAAAATTATTAATTTGCTGATAAGTTTTAGAATTTTCTAAGGAAATCTAGAATATGCAAAATAGCAGAAGTTGCTTATAGACATGTTAGTAAATAGTTGTAAAGAATTGCTAGATTTGAAACACAAGAAAATAATATGGGCTATAGATACAGTAAAGGAAGAGGACACTTTATTAAAGGATTTCAGGGGCTTCTAGAGAGAGATGGGACAGGAATTAAATCTTGAGGATGAGATAATAGCTAGCAGGCCTGGCATATATTAGGTCCCAAATGAATATTTGTTTTAGTTTATTCATTCATTAAACAAACATATGTTGAGTGTCTATTGTGTTGTCTGCATTGAACTAGAAAGGAAAAAGGTCCAATGTTGATTCAACTTAAGACAGGTCAAGAGCTTGAAATTGGTTAATCATTTTATTTCCTTTATCTTTCAAAGAGCACCAATATCACTATTTACCTCAAACTAAGAAAATAATCTCCACTTAGCAATGCATGTGTGTTTGCTATATTAAAAAAGAATTAAACAAACACTATTATTTTGCCATTCTGTTTTAAGGAAAGATAAGAAAAACATATTTCTCTTGGTATTCTTCTTTTCTCCTTTACTTTGAAGCAAACGTGGTATATTGAAAACGAGCCCTTGTCTGGAAGTCACATGTGATTCAGTCCAAGTTCCAGCACCAGTCACCTAACCTGAGGCTGGGTAGTCTCCAGAGGGGCTTCAGCTGTGAAATAAGAGATGTCTAGCATAAAGTGCCTGAGGAGGTCTATACTTAAAGCCCATGTGAGCACTAAAATCTCACACTTTTAGGCACATCCAAACATGACATCACAAATTTTAAGAAAAAAGTAACATAATTAGACATTTCATCCTATAGGTAAATTCCATAAACCCCTCTAACTAGCCCAGCCTCACCACACCACACCATTGTCTCATCTGTTAGAGTCTTCCTTGTGCTAGCTAGCCTCTCCTTGGTCTTACTTCAAATATAAATATAAACCTGTTCTGCTCTAAATCAAAAGGGGGTTTAGGACATTGCTCAAGAGTGCCCAGTCCATGCCAACTTTAACGGTAGGGATGCCCCACTACCGAACACCATTGCAACTACACTGTTGAATTTAAGAATGCCCCAAACATCACAGACTAGGAATTGTATTTGCATGTACATTCGTAGACATTCATTAAGGCTGAATATAGACAGGGGTGTTTTCACTACCTTTGTAAGTGGAGAAGATACTATACAGTTTCTATTCAACAACATAAAACCCTCCCATTCTGGTCAGTTTTTTTTTTTTAGAGGTTTTAAGCAGGAAATGGAAAATTTCAGAATGTAAAAATTTGAGAACCAGTCTATACCCTCTCTCATAGACCTTTGACTTACAAAGAAGTTTCTATGCAAAAGAACAGACCCTTGCTTTGGTAAGCTCAAGAACTCCTTTAAATTGTATTAAGAGTATTTTCATATCATCCACTCAGCAAGAAAAGAAGGGCATAAATCTCTACACTATATGACAGCTCACACTGGGATATATCACTTTGAATAAAAGTGTTTGCACATGTTATTCTATAATAGTGTCACCTCGTCAGAGCTAGAGAGGGTTGGAAATAACTTGTCAGGAGACTGTACTTGCATACATGCCTCTGCAGCTGATTCCCTTCTTCTGTTATCAGCCACCCTTTTCTCAAACACTGGAGAACTCATCACAATTCTGAACTAATTCACAAAATGGAAAGCCCTACTCAGGCTAAGAATTAGCTATTTTAAAGCAGTGTCCCTTGTGTACTCATATATTGCTCCTAAAAATAGTAATATTATTCCAAGAAGAACTTTATAGTAAACTCTAATCCACCTCCCAAGCCCTTTGCCCCTTAGATCCAGGCCTAGATTTAATAGCATCAGGAAACAAACAAGACTCCCTGCTCTTCCACTCCTGTCTCCCTTTCCTGCTTTCCAGCCTTCACTTTCAGCCATGCTCTCGGGTTATCTTCTGTGTGGCTTTATCTCCTGCCATGTGAGTAGCAGAGCCAACTCTGGTCTGCACCATTCAGCAAAGTGGAGTGAGAAAAGGCGATAGCAGCTAATTTTGTTGCAGAACTCCATGCAATGAGTGCAGAGGAGCCCCGTCCCTGTCAGGGTGCATGCGTGGGGCAACCAATCTATGTGTCTGTCTCACATCGATGCCCCCACGCCTCTGTCTTTCCCTCCCTCCCTCCCTCCCTCCCTCTCCTCCTCTCTCTACCCAGGCAAGCTGCCTGGTAAGCTCATTCCCCACCTTAATTGTTCTGTTAAATTTTTTCTTTTCTTTTTTCTTTTTTGAATCACAAACCCCTCTGAGAATCTGATTCAATTTGCAGGCATCCACCTAGAAACAATACTCATAAACACATACACAGAGAAAAATATGTTTACCCTTTATCTCACTGCATTGAAAATTGATCTCCTGCACACAGAACACCAAAGCAGCACTTACAGATTATTCTGGCTTTCTCACTCTTGTGAGAGGGTTGTGCAAGTTTTCTGGAATAAAAAATTGAAATATATTTGACATCTCATCACTGTCAGCATTTCATTTTAATGGCAATAGAGCTAAAACCCTGATTCACAAAGTTTTGAATAGCAAATGGAGTCAGAACTTCTATAGTTCACAATATCTCATATGGGTAGGCAGGCATCAAAAAACACAAAATTCGGCCTGGCTGGTGTTCTCAATGGTTAGAGCACCAGCCCTTGCACCAAAGGGTGGCAGGTTTGATTCCTGGTCAAGGGCACGTATCTGGGTTGCAGGTTTGATCACCAGCCCCTGTCAGGGTGCGTGCATGAGGCAACCAATCTATGTGTTATCTCACCTCAATGCCCCTCCTTCTCTCTTTTCCTCTCTCCCTCCCTCCCCTCCTTTCTCTAAAAAGTAATGGGAAAAATGCCCTTGGGTGAGGATAAATAAATAAATAAATAAATACACCAAAATTCATATTACATCATTCCTTTGTCCTCAAGTCAATGAGATTTGTTTTTGTTAAGTCTATATCATCAAGGCTGTCTATGTCAGCAATGTGTTTCAATGTTAATGCTATCTAAACAAAAAGGGACCTTTATAAGACATAAGCCATTTGCTAGGCTTCTATAGATTTTTGTAGCTAGACACTCTCTAGACTTTGTCAGCCTCACCCCTAGTATTGGAAAGTTCATATTGTTATTTGACTCTGGCCACCTCATTTGAAGAAGCAGCTTGACCAAAAACAAGCTCATAGTATTTTTCAGCAGCATGTCTAATTGTTAATTCAGTATGTCAATCAAAAGATTTGTCTACTTTATCTAACTAAGATATCAGCCATGAAAAAAATAAAAACTCGTCCTGGAATGAACTCACTATGAATTTGTTCTAAAATAGGTTTTCTTTTCCCTTAAACATTTTAAAAGAATTAACCAGCTGGCCAGTGGTCGAGCATCAACCTATGAACAAGGAGATCACGGTTCAATTCTCAGTCAGGGCATCTCCGCGGGCTCGATCCCCAGTGAGGGACAGGCAGGAATCAGCTGATCAATGACTCTCTCTCATCATCGATGTTTCTAACTCTCTTTTCCCTCTCCTTTCCTCTTTAAAATCAAAAATATGTTTTCTAAAATAAAAAGAAAGAATTAACCAAATTATTTCTAAGTTTCCTCTCTGGATTGCCAACAAACTTCTTTAATAGGCAAGAACCAAGTGGTGTGTGTTCTTGTATCTTGACAAACATCTACTGAAGTGGCACTGATTTGAGTTCTTGGCTCTGAGGAAGCTGAAGACTTTCACAGCAGTAAAAGACCTCTTTAGGGATTGTTGGAAGGGCTGCTGACACCAACACAGACCCATGTAGAAAGCCTGACATGTGGAGCATCTTTCCTTAGTGAATCAGCAAAGGCTGAGGCAGTGCCAGCTTCACAGGTTGTCCATTTGTGCAGAGAATACCAAGACTTCCCATCCAATCAAGCTGTACTTGGCATTGAAATGTTCACCATCTTCAAGATATCAATGGCATGTATGGTTTCCAAAAAGGGCTCACCAACAAGGAATACTTATTTGATGTAATTATTCTCAAAGGACAAAATCAGGTGTTGGCTGCACCAAGAAACAAGATTTTCCCCAGCCGCATCCTTGAAGAAGATGGTGCCATCTCTGGGCCCCTAAAGCCCTTACTTGACTTTCGGGAGTTCACAACCATGAGTTAAGACTCTTGCACAACTCATTCTCTTTTCAGCAGCCCGTCTTCTCTTTGGTATTGGGCCTAGCAAGAGACATTTACTGCTTTCAACACTTAAAGCAAAAAATAGCACCCAGAATGTTAGTGCCATGTTTTGATACTGCACTGTAGTCATTCAAACTTGAAACCTTTCCAATCCTGTGTCTCCAGATGCTTCTTAAATTAGTAGATACCTTTTTTCTTTGCTCTCAAATTGCATTTGTTATCATACTCATTCAGCAAATATTTATTGAGCACTTATTAGTGACGATATGTTAGGCACTGTGCTGTGTGTTGGGAATGCATCAGTGAACAAAATAGGCATCACTGATATATGTCTTGAAGAAACATATATGTTTTCTGACACAGAATATTTATGAAAAAAACAACTGGTACTTAAATTAAACACCACTTATTAATCTCTTTTTCGGTACATGTTTTTCTCCACCTTTTTTCATCAAAGTGAACTGCAAAAATAGCTCAATACATATTTGTTAAATGAATAAATCAACTACATTAAATATTGGTTTGACATAAAGCTCAAACCAATAATGTTTAGAACATTTTGGAATAGTTGTTTTATTTGTAATTTTCAAATTCAGTGCTTATATGTATTCCACAAATATTTCTGTGTGCGCGCGTGTGTGTAAGTTTACAATTGTGGACAGTTTTTGTGCTTTAATTGAGTGTGGGATTCATCAGACTATTTGGAGAAGGGTATAGAATTACAAGAGTTTTTGTCTCATTGGTTTCCGTGATCACTAGTGTCTCCATGAAAATCCAAAGGTCTTAGCTATTAGCTTCTTTCAAATGTGACAATCAAGGCAGCAGCAAGCTAATGGATTTCTCTGTACTAACCAGAGAAGGGTGTAGTATAACTTAACACTGAACATAAGTTGATTCCTTGTACTGATAATTAATTCTAACTTTTTTGCTTCAGTTCTTTTTTCTTCTTCTTGATATTGCAAAATCATCCCAATATTAGTCATTTACATGGTGAAAATTAATGATATCTCAACCTCAGAATAAAAATAAAATCGTCAGCATGAAATGACAGGCAAAGTAAGGTCAAGGAAACAGAAAAAAATTTTATTAGCTTTAATAAAACACCTACATGTTCTGGAGAAGAAAAATGTGTTCTCTCTAAAGATTTTCTTCCACATGAAAAATTTTTCCACCGAAAGGAACAAAATAGAAATACCATATGAGCCATTTCTCTTAATGGTGTATATTTAAAGTCTATTTATTTATTTATTTGTCCTTGTCAGGCAGAGAGTTTATAAAATATTTGGACACAGAGTGTCTGAAAGCAAGCAGGCATTATACACAGTGTGGCAAAATTAGGTTTGCAGTTGTGAGTACAGGAAATATAGTTTATTTTTGTAGTATTATTTATTAATTATTGTATTATCTTTCATACAAACAACTATAAATCTACTTTTGCCTCACCTGTAGTATTTACATTGATATGATTTAAGAAATACCAAAACACTCACCTAAAAACCTTTCCCTATCAATTGCCATGTATCATGTTTACATTCCCACCATTTGGCATTGAGTCTCTATGGTTTCATGCAAAAGAATTTTATCTGGGAGTTTTTAACTCATTCATTGGTGAAGCCTGAACAGAATCGTGGGAATTAGTTCATTTAAGACTTCTTAGTCTCTTTGGAAACATGAAAACAGAATCCTGAAGGAATAAGATCAAAGAAGAGGTAAACTCTGATGACAGAAGGTGACAGAATTCATGCAAGCTCTAATGAGGAACAGTGACAGAATGTTTTGGGATATAGGGAATGTATGTTGAGAAAAAGGATCTTATGGAAGCAATGGATACCTGTGCTTAATTCTGTGAAAGAAAGGAAGCAAATAAATATGAACAGTAGAAAGAGGTCAGGCCTGAGATTCACAAGATGTAACTTCTAATTCCAATGCTAGAATTCTATTTTGAATAAGTCACTTCATTTCTGTATCAGCAAGCTACTGCTACAGTAATGCTGTGTAACAAATCTCTCTAAAACTCAGTGACTTCTAATAATAAACAGGTTGGTTGCCTTGGAATTGATTTCTCTAGGCTGGTCTTGCCTGGGCTTGACTAGGCTTAGTTCCAAGCTACTAAGAGGCCTCTAGTCTTCCTTTGACCAATGGCTACCTGATGTCTCTTCTTCTTATGGCAAAATGCAGGAGTCTAAGAGAGAAAGCAAAGCTATATAAGCACATTCCAACCTCTGCTCACACTATGCTTTCTAACAACCCATTGGCCAAAGCAAGCCATGTGGCCAAGCCCAATGGCAAGGGGTAAGATTCATCTACTCACTGCAAAGCTATGACAAAGATGTGGATATCACATTCCTATAAGGAGGGGGAATTGAATCCAGAAACTCCATCTACAACTGCTCTAGACTTCAGTTTCTGCTTCGATATGATGAGGAAGTTAGCCTCAGACTGTGGTTCTCAAATATAGCTAGTGACCAACTGTATCATAGTCACTTGGAAAAATATTTAAAGTAGTAGATTCCCAAGTTGGGTGAGATCCTGAGAACTGTATTTGTCTACTTCTCCCCAACTAGGTGACTCTGATGCACAGTCCTGGGCTAGAGGGTCTCTAAGACCATTAAAAATTCTTTTAAAGTTAATGGTCAATTTAGCAATCCCTAGGTGGAAAGGTAGAGTGTCAGATGTCCTGCACAGGTGATGCTGCCTACCTGACAATACAAGTGAGATAATGCATAAGCCCCAGATTCTCCCCTCAGCCTTCCCAGGCAACCTGTGCTTCCTATTTTTAAGCGTTGACAACTGTTCTCCCCTCCTCACCTTGCTATTAAGTCAGGTTTGCCTGCACTTCTCCCATCCCCTAAGCAAACTCCTTGGCTGCTTCAAGAGACTTTCTTGCATTCAGTGTTACATCTAGACAACAATGAGCATTGCAAGATTTTTTAGTCACTTGCCTACAAAGAGATTTGTTCATTAAGCTAGGAAATATTAAAATTCTCATTCTATAAATTCTCATATTTTTCAGTTAGAAGACAGACTAAAGAGGAAGTGTCCAAATTTAAATAAGAGGTAAAAGAGCTGCTTTTCCTGGGTCTTGGAAAAAGATAAATGTAGAAATGAATTTCTCATCTAATTATTCATTCCTGTTTATATGTTCTTTAATGGTATGTTTCCATGGTTACCAGTGTTGTTAAATGCTGCTTATGTTTCACTTTGCTTTGATGCTGTTTGAGGTGGTATGCCAGTAGGGGAGGTTCACTTTTAAGTGAAAGATGTAGGCATGTATTTGATCCAAGGGTGAGTGTTCCCGTGAATGAGATAGTGACCATGACATTATTTCCTGTTTGTGTAGTTTTGTGTAGTTCTTCTGTTGATGTTCTGTGAGTGTCCCTGGCATTAGGAAGGCAGAAAGAAAGGGAGGAAAGGAAAGATGGAGAAAGAGGGAGGGAGGGAGGGAAGGAGAGAGAGGGAGAGAGTGAGAGAGAGAGGAGAGGAGAGGAGAGGAGAGGAGAGGAGAG
>NW_005355087.1:149655-169648 GCF_000412655.1 Myotis brandtii
GAGGAAAGCATGAACCCTACTCATATTAAACTCATGTGTACATTTTACTACTATTATATATATTTGGTGATGTTGATTTTCCCAGACTGTCAAGTAAGTGAGGTTGTTTTTACCTGACCCATCCCTCCCTTCTCCTCACACTGTCCCTACTTCTCAACCACACATGGACATGCCAGGGGCCAAAGCCTTCTTTCAAAAATGAGCCCAACATTTAATTACTTCACCTCCATGTGAATTTTAGTCAGAGTGCCACCTTTGCAGAGGTTGTCTGCCTTTGAAGCCCCAATTGTCACAAAAATAGAGGCCTTTGTCTCCTGCTAAAGCAGTCAGGTATCCAGATAATGTTTGAATTTGGAGACAGTGCCTCTGGATGTGCCCTGCAGGGAGCAGCATACTTCCCTTGCACATTAGCCCTCTATCTGCAAATTGATCATTCAAGCTCCATCGAAAATGGTGACATCGTATCAAGCAAAAAAAAATTAATCCTCAACCTCTCCTGAGAAATATTTACTTGTTGCTTAAATGGTGCTGGTTTGGTTGTGCGGTCATTATCAGCAGGTGAAAGAGGAACCCCACACCATTTAAACAGTCAACTTTTCCTCCCCGGCTGCTCCTAAAAAGCTTTTTGGGTTTCTGACGATTGTTAAGGGAGGATAAAAGTAACCCCTAAATTTCTTTCCATTTTCTCTCATTTGAGAATGACATGGATTTCAGCGATGTAAGGCAATTTAGGCCATTTTTTACTTGAACAAATTCAGGTACAGTTATTTGATTCCCAAGAGTCCTGAGGCTATTCGGCTAGGTTGCCAGGAGGTTATTTTGTTTAGGTAGAGGATTTGCCCTTCAGTTTAAATTTGTGAACATGTTGATTCCTTCTTTGTTTTGTTTTCATATGAAAATCAAGAAGTGTTATGATTCAAGTCAACTTTAGAGGTTTCTCTGGTTAACTTTTATATTTTCCATAGATTTTTACGGGTTATTGATTTACAAGCTTGCAGAGAAATTGAAGTCACTTATTTGAGCAATTGGAGATATGGAATAACTATTCCATGAAATTAAGAATTTTTTTAAGCTGTGTTCACCCAGGTATAAGATAGTCTGTAAAGCTCAACGCTTTTAATGTTTTTATTTATACTTAGCCATCTTTTTGATGGTATTGTACACCAATTAAAAATAAATTCTCCTCAAGATAAATATCACATGATCTCACTCATTTGTGGAATATAATGAACGACATATACTGATGAACAAAAATAGAACCAGAGTCATAGAAGCATCGAACAAACTGTTCAACCTATGAGGGAAGGCCAGGGGGCAGAAGGGGGCGGGGTGAGAGGGTAAGAGATCAACCAAAGGACTTGTATTCATGCATATGAGTATAACCAATGGACACAGATGGTGGCGGGAGGGGGTGAGGGCTTGTGCTGGAGGGTGGGAGCGGTCGGAGAGAGGTCAATGGGGGAAAAGGGAGACTTATGTAATACTTTAAACAATAAAGAATTTAAGTTAAAAAAATAAAAAATAAATTCTCCTCTTTTCTTGAACTCATATGATTGTATTTCCCTCACTAATTATTAAAGACTGCCTGCTGCTCTACCTGTACTGCAGTTCCTGGTTAGATCGTTTTCTTTTTCATAACCTTCCCTCTTCCATATAATGAGACTTTGGCATTTTAAATGTCAGCCTTTAACATATGGCATGATTTACTTTTTCTCAGGATCTTAAGTAACTATTGAGCTAACCTATTTCCATCCAAGAAAGCATGTGCTATTTTATACAGTGCAGTCTAAAGCAGAAGTATCAGCCTATGAGAGCCAATGACATCCAGAAACCCTTACAAGGACTATTTCAAGCCTAAACGTACAGGCGTGGCAAACATGATAATAAGCATGATGGAAGAAAAAAAAAATCCCATTTACCATCGCACCAAAAAAAAAGATACCTAGGAATAAACTTAACTAAGGAGGTAAAAGACCTGTACTCAGAAA
This sequence comes from Myotis brandtii, assembly GCF_000412655.1. Lineage (NCBI taxonomy): Eukaryota > Metazoa > Chordata > Mammalia > Chiroptera > Vespertilionidae > Myotis > Myotis brandtii. Next base: position 151,644 of record NW_005355087.1, read on the forward strand.
ACTACAGGACACTGAAAAAAGAGATAGAGGAAAACATAAACAGATAGAAGAACATACCGTGTTCATGGATTGGTAGAATCAACATCATTAAAATGTCCATACTACCCAAAGCAATCTACAGATTCAATGCACTCCCCATTAAAATATCAACAGCATATTTCACAGATCTAGAACGAACTCTCCAAAAATTCATCTGGAATTTTAAAAAAGACCCCGAATAGCTGCAGCAATCGTGAGAAAGAAGAACAAAGTAGGAGGGCTCTCAATACCAGATATCAAGCTGTATTACAAAGCCACTGTTCTCAAAACAGCCTGGTACTGGCACAAGAACAGACATATAGATCAATGGAATAGAATAGAGACCCCAGAAATCGGCCCGAACCAATATGCTCAATTAATATTTGACAAAGGAGGCAAGAACATACAATGGAGTCAAGATAGTCTCTTCAATAAATGGTGTTGGGAAAATTGGACAGATACATGCAAGAAAATGAAACTAGACCACCAACTTACACCATACACAAAAATAAACTCAAAATGGATAAAGGACTTAAATATACGACGGGAAACCATAAAAATACTAGAAGAATCCAAAGGCAACAAAATCTCAGACATATGCCGAAGCAATTTCTTCACCGATACAGATCCTAGGGCATTGGAAACTAAAGAGAAAATAAACAAATGGGACTACATCAAAATAAAAAGTTTCTGCACAGCAAAAGAAACCATCAACAAAACAACAAGAAAGCCCACTACATGGGAGAACATATTTGCCAACATTATATCTGATAAGGGCCTAATCTCCAAAATTTATAGGGAACTCATACAACTTAACAAAAGGAAGATAAACAATCCAATCAAAAAATGGGCAAAGGACCTAAATAGACACCTTTCAAAAGAGGACATTCAGAAAGCCAAGAGACATATGAAAACATGCTCAAAGTCACTAATCATCCGAGAGATGCAAATCAAAACAACAATGAGGTACCATCTCACACCTGTCAGAATGGCTATCATCAACAAATCAACAAACGACAAGTGCTGGAGAGGATGTGGAGAAAAAGGAACACTTGTGTACTGCTGGTGGGAATGCAGACTGGTGCAGCCACTGTGGAGAACAGTATGGAGTTTCCTCAGAAAACTAAAAATGGAGCTCCCATTTGACCCATTGATCCACTTCTAGGAATATATCCCAAGAAACTAGAGACAACAATTAGAAAGGATATATGCACCCCTATGTTCATAGCAGCACAATTCACCATAGCTAAGATTTGGAAACAGCCTAAGTGCCCATCAGTAGATGAATGGATTAGAAAACTGTGGTACATCTACACAATGGAATACTATGCTGCTGTAAAAAAGAAGGAACTCTTACCATTTGCAACAGCATGGATGGAACTGGAGAGCATTATGCTAAGTGAAATAAGCCAGTCAATGAAGGAAAAATACCACATGATCTCACACATTCATGGATAATAGAGACCATTACAAACTCTTGAACAATAATAGATACAGAGGCAGAGCTGCCTCAAACAGATTGTCAAACTGCAGCGGGAAGGCTGGGGAGGGTTGGGGGGCAGGAGGGAAGGGGGTAAGAGATCAACCGAAGGACTTGTATGCATGCATATAAGCATAACCAATGGACATAAGACACTGGGGGGTAGGGGAGGCCAGGGGATTGTCAAGGGCGGAGGAAAAAGGACACATATGTAATACCCTTTGTAATACTTATAATATTTTTTTAACAGTGGTTCTCAACCTCCCTTTAAATACAGTTCCTCATGTTGTGACCCAACCATAAAATTATTTTCGTTGGCTACTCATAACTGTAATGTTGCTACTGTTATGAATCGTAATGTAAATATCTGATATGCAGGATGGTCTTAGGCAACCCCTGTGAAAGGGTCGTTTGACAGCCCAAGGGATCGCAACCCACAGGTTGAAACTCTTGCCTTAGAGGGAAGGTAGGGGAGGGTGGGGGAGAGATCAACCATAAAAATTTTTTTTAAAATAAAAATAAATTTTTAAAAAAGCTTGACAAGTCTTCGTTTTATCCATTCTTAATGCGGTGGGGCTTGGCCTGCTTTAACATTTGTATATAAGACACAAATCAGATAAAACTGAAGATGGACACCGACAACTTGGAAGTATAGTGGCAGGTCTCTTGAAGACAGCACTTCATTTCATTTCTCTCCCATTTCATTTATCCCCATCCTCACTCAAGGATATTTTTTCCATTGATTTTTAGAGAGAAGGAAAGTCAGAGGAAAATATGGATGTGAGAGAAACACATCAATTGGTTGCCTCCTGCACGAGCCCCAACCAGGGCCCAGGCCAGGGAGGAGCCTGCAACCAAGGTACGTGCCCTTGACAGGAATTGAACCCGGGACCCTTCAGACCACAGGCTGATGCTCTATCCACTGAGCAAAACTGGGTAGGGCTGAGACATCTTGATGATGGGAGGTCCAATATAAGAGGACACCTGCCCCCTAATGGCATCCTCCTGCAATCTGTTGCCTTCTAAAAGTCCTCTAGGAGGAGCCACAGCCTGGAAGAGATTAATTGCAAGCAAATGAGAGAGATAATAAAGAAAAGAAGAGGTATCTGGTTGCCAAGCAAAGCTGAAACCCGAAGAAGAAAAGACATTTTGGGAGCTGGGAATACACCTAAGACAAACTTTGAGCACTAGACGCTAGCACTGTAGGACACTTTTCTACATGGCACAGCAGGGCCTCTTCCTGGGTTCCAGACAGTCATCCCTCCTTGGTCTGTGCACCATCAGGGCCATAGAGCTACTGGCTTCCAAGGTGAATAGTTCCCTCATTGGGAGGCTCCTTTAGTACATGTTTCCTTCTGCTAAGGATTCCATTTCTGCTTTGTGACGCTTTATAAAGGAGTGCTTCCTATATTTGAAATCTTCTTTTAGTGCCAGACAGGGCTGTGGACCGCATTTTGCATCCCCACAACATAAATAGCTCTGAGCATGAGACTCTGACTAAGATAGAACTGATTTAAATCCCGAAAAAGCACTGACACAAAGTAGCCATGTGAAATACTGCATATTGTTTAATACAAAGATTGTTTTTCTCATCTGTAAAATGGGATAACAATGCTTGTTTTCTAGTATTGCCTTCACAATTAAACAGAATAATTTATCTACAGCACTTACCCAATGCACAGTGACCCCTCATTTAATTAACAAATGAGCTTTACAGATTAATCAATGAATTAAATGAAGTTTACATAGGCAGAGTACAAGGGCAGGTTGTTTTCTAATGGCAGAAAGTCCATGCAACCTACATCTTGTCTTCAAATAAAGCATGCTAGAATTCTTTTGACTTCCCCAATATACACTTTTCCAAGGTCATCCTTGGCTTTTCCACTCAGTAATCTGTATTGTAGCCCAAGAGATAAACAGATGCTTTGTAAAAAAGCATTACAGGTGGGGGACCAGATCATCAGGTTCTTGTCCCAACCCTACCATTAATCAGCTGTTTACACCAGCAAGCCATACCCTAATCCAAAACCACCAGTCAAGCAATGCAATCAGAAAACAACATACAGATAGGGAAATGGATACCTAACTTCAAATAACTAAACAAAGTAAAGAGCTGGAATGCACGACGACAAAATGGGTCCTAAACTCTGCTAACATTTACCACTAAACACAGAGCCTAAAACTCACTAGTAATACCGAGTTGTGCTTATGAAGTAATTGCAGTAATGTAGCTATTTATTCCTGTGATACCTTTTGGTGAGTCATCTTAAACCAGCAAGAATAAAAGCTCTGTGGCATCCTGAGGAGTCTGGAGGCTGCTGAAACCCACACTGATAACCCTGAGTTTCTGTCAGCTGGTGTTTCTCTAATGCGCAAGCAGAAAATTATTCAGGGTCTTTAGAACAAGAGCATACTGTAAATTCTATTTATAAATTAAATGTGCTTTGCCACTAAGCTACACCAACCCCAGCACATCATTTAAGTTTCCCTATCAAGAAGCCACTCATCTAATTTTTGTAAGTGTTTCCCTTTGAGACAGGCATGCAAACTGACAGCATATCCTACATCTAATGAGTGGCTGGTGGACTAAACAGTGTTATTGTGACCAGTAGCTGTGAAGGACGAATATTCTGTTTTGTGTGTGGATTAATTTGTGAAGAGGATCTTGACCTGGTTTAGGTTGGATGTGATGTGATTCATTTGTTTCTCTGTTAGTGTTAGAGTCAAACTGCTGTCTTTGAAGACAGGATTAACATAGTCATAGAAAAAGAAAAAGAGAAGTAGTACTTACCTGATGCCCCCAGGAATTTACAATCTAATTAGAAGGATGAAAAGTCGCTCAGGGTAAGAGAAAGCATTGGTTTAGGAGACTTGGGTTCTTGTCTTGCTTTCACCTCTAATTGTGTGACTTCAGGTATGTCAACAGAATTCACCACCCTCAGCTTCCTTGGTTATAAAGTTGAGTGATTTTAAAATACCTCAGATCTCCTTAGTTCTGTGCCCAAAGAACCTGGAAATAAAATTTTGCTACAAAATATAAGTGATTAAAAATTAATGCAGGGTAAATTTTAGGCATTAAATGCTGAAGTCATTCAGCTAATGGAAGCATCGTGTATAATTAAAACCTTAACCCTAACCCTAACCAGACTGGACAGTGGACAGTAGTGTAGACAGACAGACAGACACACACACACACACACACCCACCCTCTATATCATCGGTTCTCAACCTGTGGGTCGCGACCCCTTTGGGGGTCGAACGACCCTTTCACAGGGGTCGCCTAAGACCATCGGAAAACACATATATAATTACATATTGTTTTTGTGATTAATCACTATGCTTTATGTTCAATTTGTAACAATGAAAATACATCCTGCATATCAGACATTTACATTACGATTCATAACAGTAGTAAAATTACAGTTATGAAGTAGCAATGAAAATAATTTTATGGTTGGGGTCACCACAACATGAGGAACTGTATTAAAGGGTCTCAGCATTAGGAAGGTTGAGAACCACTATATATATATATATTCCAAAATTATACAGCATTCACTGAAAAACTAAAGTAAATTAAATAATTCAGAATTTAAAATAATATTATTATGACTATTTTTAAACAGGGCAGGTTGCAAAGTAGAGAATTCAAAACAGCTATATTTTAAAAATTGCTTACTTTGCTACATACAAGTTACCTGTATATACAATCTTTGGTTGTTTCTAGACAATGCTAATAAATGCAAATAAAAACTTAAATACCTTAAACTGCATAAAAATATAATTTTCACATCACTGGGCTGATAAATGTAATGGCAAACTGCCAAATATTCCCTTACATTAGAAAAATACAGAATTTATGATGAAGGTTGCTTAATAAAAGAACTATAAATCCAAGGTAATATTTCAGCCTTAAAATGTTGATCATAAGGTATGGGAGGCTTTCAATTATTACATATATTATTCTGACATACTTATATTAATAAAATTGTCATAAAAATGTCAATTCTGGCTGTTGCATAAATGTTACAGGCTTATAAGGAAATCTCAAGGTAAGATATTCTGTTCTTTAGGAAAATTTGCTCCTCAGGTTAATTCTAAATTTCAAAAAAAAAAAAATAAAGTCATCCAAATTCAACCCACATATATTTAAAAAGATTAATTTAAAAATATTGGTCACAAAATTTATTTCCATTTTCTAGATAATTCTAGTCATCATCCAAAATTGTATCATTATTTTATTTTATTTTTAAATATATTTTTATTGATTTCAGAGAGGAAGAAAGAGGGATAGAAACATCAATAATGAGAGAGAATCATTGATTGGCTGCCTCCTGCACACCCACTGCTGGGGATCTAGCCTGCAACCCGGGCATATGCCCTTGACCAGAATCAAACCTGGGACCCTTCAGTCCACAGGCTGATGCTCTATCCACTGAGCAAAACCAGCTAGGGCTAAAATTGTGTCATTATTAATGTAATAACAAATATCCATATTAGCCACTAAATATTAAAGGTTCCCATCTCAGAACCTTGCAAATATAGCTTCCTTTGAAGCTAATTATGTTAATTTTGAAAATAAAACAAAACAATCATAATATTCATTCACTAGGAATACCTACTTGCATGGATTTTATGAGGATGAAGGAAATAGTATTTCAACATGCATATAACAGATTCTTCATGCAAGACAAGCCCAACTCAAAATTACCATCACAAAATTAAAACCTGATAATTTGGTTTCTAACCAAAAATTCCCACGATTTTAATAAAGCTAAATTTTTTTCAAAGTTGTTTCATTAAGGAGTTATTCCATAATGTACCAGAAATATATGTATTCCTTTGCCAGAGCAATGTGAGCCAGGTTCAAAGCCTCAAGATTGTTTGTCTCCAGAAGAATAAAAGAATGTTATACATTAAAACACAACAAGGATGTGTCAAGATCTGGTTAAAGGGTAATTTGTATTCTCATTTCTATTCTATTTTTCAGTATTTCTTCTTGGAGCTATAATAATTTCCTTTGAGAAAGTATCTCTATGGGGAATTCAATTCTTATCCTTCCTTACACACACTGCTCACTCACATACTTCCTTACCCATCTTCAAGATAGAGGGCAGAAGCCACAAAAGAAGCCCATTTCTATTGGCTCTGAGTGGGAAGAGAGGGAGGCTGCGCTCCAGCACATCCCCTCCTACGTGGAGAGCCCTGTGAAAACCTCCATGCAATGCCTTGGGCATCCTGCCAAGAATATAGTGCCTTCAAGGAGCAGATCAAGCTGCCACACAAAAACCACACTTCTGCCACTTGCAAAAAAAAAGCTGGTGTAGGCTCTTCGGCATGAGTCTTACTGTCCCTGCTGTGAGATGGCTTAGCAAAGCTACCCTGCAGAAGTTACTTAATCTGCCAGCAGTTGGAAGAGAAATGAAAGGGAGAGACTGTTTTCTTCTATCCTGGGCTTGCTGCGATACTGTTAATGTCTTTCTGGGAGAAAACCGGGGAATTAAGTCCCTTCACTAAAATTTTTGATCCAGAACTTAAAGCAAAATATCCTTCACCAAGGTATTCAGAAAAACTATCTGGGTGTTAGGAACTGGTATGGGCTGAATTGTGTCCCCCCAAATTCATATGCTTAAATCCTAACTCTGTTTGGGGGATTGGGATTGTACTTTCAAATAGGATGATTCAGTTAAAGTGAGATCTTTGGAGGGGTCTTAAGTCAACATGACTGGTGTCCTAATACTGTAAGAAGAGGAGATTAGAGTACAGATACACAGAAGAAAAAAACAGGTGAAAACACAGGGAGAAGCTACACACCCAATCTACATGCAGAAGAGAAAGACCTGAGAAGTCGACCCTGCAAACACCTTAATCTTGGACTTCCAGCCTCGGGAACTATAAAAATAAGTATGATACTTTGTTATGGCAGCCCCAGCAAACTGATACGGAATTAATAGTTTACACAGGCAGCAAGGTCAGATTGTGACCTTCGAATTGAGATCTAGAACAGCTTCCCTCTCCAGCACATCACTCCTCATGCATCTGGGTACAGCTACTTGCTTTTTGGGTCTGGATAGGCCATCCCAGGATTGGTTCCAGCAGTGACCATATGTAAGCACTCATCTGAAGAAATTCTCCTACACAATCTAAAGTCTTTATTTTTGCTGGAGGACTAGAATTCCAAACCTGTCGCTTATATTACACATGTTGGCATCCAGGCCTGAGCATCCAATCCCTGCCGCACACTCACAACCCACTGCTACTTCCATCTGAGTGCTGGCTCTGGGTTTGGCAACTGTATTCTTTGTTTCCTTCCAGTTCCTCCAACTTGGAAAGGACAGGGCTGTGGGCAATGTTAAGTTCTTTCATGCAGCCATTCAGACATTTGCCCCACAATAAATTTAAAATGTGAATTTACAAATTTATGTCATATTCTAATTTGAGTCTCAGAGAAAGGAGGGTCCTTTGTACCCAGAAAATTCCTTCAAAGCTGCTCTTTTACACACAATATAAATGATCATAGAGGCCATTTGAAGTCACTGATGCATGGAGTAGGCAATGAACAAGTTAAATTAGGCTTCCAGGTTTAAAATCAACTCCTCATTGCTTTTAATATTAATAAGAAACTTGTTTACAAATACTATGCTGTAATAATATAAATTGCTGTTTGTTAAATGGTTTTTCTTTGTTAGAAAATTCAGATCTATTGTTATTCCTTATTAGTTGTTGGCACTCTTAGGAGAATTATTCCTATCCATTAATATCGATATTTATAATATGCCTTTATGCTAATTTTAGAAAAATAAGATTACTATAGACACTTCTACTTTGAATTCAATGTCCAAGCCTCATTAGAAGGAATAGTTGTAAGAAAGGAATAAATTCCTTTTTTAAAAAAACTTCTCATAACTTTCTTTTTGGTCTGTTTCAAATAATAATGGGCCTACTTAAAACAGAAAGTTCAGGGTGATGGCAGGCTATAAAGAACTAGAGGCCCGGTGCACGACATTCATGTACTAGCAGGGTCCCTAGCGGCTGACAGTGGCCAGCTGGGTACTCCCTCCCTTTCCCAGGCCAGCCCCGCCCCCTGGTTGAACTCCTGGAAGGACTCCCGGTCGAGGGAACAATTTGCATACTACACTTTTATTATATAGGATGGTAATATGAGCAAAGAAAAATTAAAGAAATCATTAAATTCTTAAATAGCGAAACCCATCTCAAACAGCTCTTGGGATGTGGTTAGAAGGGAAGCTTTGCTGGGCGAACGTTGAGAAGGTTTTTCTTGTTCTAGAAGGCTTTCCCAGGTATTGGAAGAAGAAAAAAAAAATGTGTCTAGTTTGTCATGTTATTTATAGAAAATACTTAGATCTAGATACTTCAATTAGTTTTTTTAAAGTACGAATTGCTCATCAATGTCTGTAAGATAATTATGTTAAACTTAAGAATTTGATTTTTTTAAATCAAGTAAAAAATGACACCTTAGAAAATAGAATTTTTATTTTTATCTTAAAGCAAGCTCAGTTCAGAAGTGTCTGTTTACAAACTTTCTTCATTTAATTGGTTTTCTTAATATGAAATAGTATTTCCAGAACTAATTAAAATTTCATTCTAATGAATATTCAAGACCAAAATATGTTATCTTTGCAGTACAGTATATAGATTTTTAAATCATCCATAAAGGTAATTATATTATTTTACATTCTTAAAAAGTCATGTGTTGTTATTGATGGGTTGTTTGCTTCTCCTTAGGCCATGATTGAAGAAGCCATCACCAGAGCAGAATCATTCTCAGTTATGTACACACCATTTGCAACAAAAATCAGAGCTGATAAAGTTGAAAAAGTAAAAGAGGTTTTCACAAAAACTCATCCAGCATATGTGGAATATATCTACACAGGTAAAATTCAGTATCTTCAATTTATCAGCTGATACTTTATTTCCAGTAAAGTAGAGGCCTGTTGGTGTGGCTCAGTTGGTTGAGTGTCATCCTGTGCATCTTCTCTTCAGAAGAAACATAGGAAATAATCTAACCAGTGATGATAAAATAGTGAATCCCTAAGGAACAATGAGAATTTGAGGGCAGAGAAAGGGAAGAGAAGAAAGTACAGTGCATGCTACAATGACCATTGATGCTTATTTCATTTGAACACTTTGTCAGGAAGTAGAGAAAAAATACTTTAGAACTTACATTCTTTTCTAATTGTTATAAATCATTTTTATTTTATCATGGATATCTTACAGAGGGTTGGGGGAGCATTAATAGCACACAGAAGTCATGTCTATCTAGTGTCATGGAAATGAGTCAAATTCAGCTATTTCCATTTTATTCTCAACTCTGTTGGTAATGAAAGAGATTCATGGAGGAGATCACCAGTTTGCCAACCCTCTACTGGTAGAATGAATTTAGTTACATGTAACTTGCTTCACAGAGAAGTCATGAAGATTAATTAATACTTGGGGAGCACTGTTGTCACTGATGATTTAAAAACAATAATAACATTAATGAGCCGGATTCATGTCTCATGTAACTCTATCAAAGCTGTTATCAAGATGAATTATGATCCATTGGCAAGATGACTCATGCTAAAGGAACTTATACTTTGGAAGAGAAGATAATTATGAGTTATTAATGATTGTTTCTATTACTTTATAATGACTAATTCCTGGAGTATGACAGTGCTATACGAGAACCTAGAGAGGAAAGGCACAGCTTCTGGAGGAAGAAGGGGAGTTAGAAAAGGCAGTCTAGACTTTTCCATTTCTTTGGGACTAATTAGGTCCTTTGCTCCGTAGAACCTGTACTTTGAGCTAACAAGGCTATTGCACTGGTGATATTACTTGTCTCTTTTGCAAATGATTAAAATGTCCTCCCCAAAGCGATTGCTGGAATGATGGTGAAACCACTCTTGCTAACTGTACAGGGCACCGTCCTAGTAGTATGGCTTCTTTTCCCCAGGCAATTCCAGGGTCAGTGAAGGCACAAAGCATAAGAAGAGAGCAGGTGAAATGTTATCTTTAGCATCTGGATATCTGATGCAGGAGGTGCAGAGTGGCAGGTATGGTAGGTATTCAGTAGCCAAGGGCAATAGTTAGAAAGTGAGTCACACAAGAGAGATAGGGCCTAGAAGAGTAGCTACCACCTTTTGCTGGCACTGCCCCAAAACCAGGGTTCTCCTTCTGTCCACCTTGTAGATAGAATTTAAGTAGCTTCTATCCTGCCAAAAAATTTATTCAGTTTTATATTTCAACAAATCGTCATGTAGCAGGTGTGACTAGACAATCACACAGCAGATGTTTAAAACATGGGACTCTTTTTTTCTCTTACCTGCACATATTCATCTTTGGTCTTCCGAGAATCAAAAATATATTCTATCTCATCATAGGGAGTCTCAGTCCCATCTAATTATTTAGTGTCTCTTCAGTTAACTATCCAATCCAGTGGTTCTCAACCTTCCTAATGCCGCGACCCTTTAATACAGTTCCTCACCGAAACCGGTTTGGCTCAGTGGATAGAGCGTCAGCCTGCGGACTGAAAGGTCCCAGGTTCGATTCCGGTCAAGGGCATGTACCTGGGTTGCGGGCACATCCCCAGTGGGAGATGTGCAGGAGGCAGCTGATTGATGTTTCTCTCCCATCGATGTTTCTAACTATCTATCTCTCTCCCTTCCTCTCTGTAAAAAAAAAAAATCAATAAGATATATATATAAAAAAAATACAGTTCCTCACCTTGTGGTGACCCCCAACCATAAAATTATTTTCGTTGCTACTTTATAACTGTAATTTTGCTACTGTTATGAATCATAATGTAAATATCTGATATGCAGGATGTATTTTCATTGTTATCAACCCACAGGTTGAGAACCGCTGAAAATTCACTAGTTTTCTTCCCCTTTCTTTTCATGGGATTTTCTTCTCCCTCTGGTCTGGTTTCAACTTCCACAGAACTCAGATGTACCCAGTATCCAAAGGTGTCTGTGGGCATGTGAGGAAAGAATCCTCTTTTGAAGTCTGGTGCAGGAGGATACAGCGGCTGATTGCATGACTAGTGCAACTTGAAATCAACTCTGCTGGCTTGAGCAGAGCCAGTGACGGGCTCATTTATGTGGCATATTAGATGAGTTTCCCATGCTGCCTCATGGTGTAGATGCTTCTTTATATATGCACATCAACCATCCCTACCATACACATTGGCCCAGCTTAGAGCCACTCTCTTGAGATTGCTTCTCTTTTACAGAATGCTGGTTTGTGAACCCAGTCACCTTTTGAGTCTTAACTCTAGAAATCCTCTCTTCTCTATTATATATTGGAGGTAGTTTTAGCCCTGTCTCCAATTTGCTGTTATTTTTCCATTTTTCTTCTCCCTTTCTTCACACACCAGAATCCCAAGATCTTCAGGACAAGAAGAGGATCTACAATGAAAATGGGCAGTTTGTTCATCTATTCATCTATTCACCACTTATTGAGTACATATATTCTAGACAGTATTCTAGGCAGTGCTAGAATATACCTGCTCCTAAGAAAGGAGCTGACTTTATTCATTTATATTTCAAGTTTTATCTTTCTTCTCTTCTAAAGAATATTTTCAATTAAAACCTAAGTTCTAATTGTGCAGTGGAAGGCTGACTCTAATGAATGATAGAGGAGAAAACAGACAAGGGAGCAATTTGGAAATAGAATTCTTGCCACCAAAAATGGCAAAGACTGACCAGGTGTTTACCAAACTATTTCCCCCTCATGCATGCAATTAGAATATATTTCAGCCTTCCTTACAGTTATGTGAGGCTTGTGACTAAATAATGGCCAATGGAATATGGACAGAAATAATGTGTGCCACCTCCAGGCCTGGCCCATAATACCCTACCATACCTACCATACAGAGCTCTCTTTCCTTAGCCACTGACTAAGTGGATAGGACCATGAAACTAAAGAAGCCACAAAACAGAAGAAGCTTGGATCCCTGAATGAACATGTGGAAGGTCACCCATTGAATACCCACAGGAGCAAACAACAAAATTCTCTTGCTATAGATCACTGAGACTTGGGGGTTGTTGTTTGTTGAATCAATTAGCTTTATTCTAACTAAGTCACTGCTTCACTGCCCTACATCAAAACAAGTAAGCAGCTCACTACTCCAACTACAATGTACACAATGAATTCATGTGAACTTAGTGACTGAATAAACACGCCTCCATATGCAATCAACTCGATCCTCAGGAACATTGAGAGTCTGTGCACAGTCTCTTCTCCCTCTCATTCACTCGTCCTTCTGCAGGCAACTACAGATGGATGCTCTCATGCACATTTGTTTGGACCCACCCAGAAAGATACCATTTTAGGAGAGACACTGGTGCTCCATAAGAGATAGAACACAATTAGGTAGTTTTCATTGCAGCCAGAGAAATTGAAGCCGTAGTAAGAATTTCTAAATTATAGAGATCATCTAAATAAACAGTCAACAATGAAGGTCATAATATTCGTACCTCAAAGATCTTGGATGAGAAGTCTACCTATCAAAGTTTTCCTGGATAAGTAGTTATTATCATTAAAACTTGGAGACTAACACATTTAATTCCCCCAGCAGGGGCTGGCAGATAAACCTCCAACTCAGAAATTCTGCCCAACTCCAGGTCACCTTCATCGAGCCTAGATAGTATTGAATTCATTACTCCTTGATCTCGTGACAGTGCCGTGAGCCCAGCAATAGCTGGCAGAAGTAGTGGTGATGAGCAGGAAGAGAACTTATGATAGAGATCCCCCAGGCGGTGTATTCTCTCTAGCCAGCTCCCAATTCACAGTCCCCCTTGTCAGGGATTTCCACATGAAAAACAGATTCAAAGGGAAAACTATAAAAATAAAGTCTTTTAAAAATGTATATAGCCTTAAATATTTTAATTTATTTTTATTGAATAACCAAATAAATTAGTGATTTATAATGAGAGAAAAAAAAACAACCCATTCTATTGCCCTGATAAGCTCTGTGAGACTGATGAAGGAAAGTTAAAATTCAAATTTGCCTTGTGGGACAACCAGACTTATACATCCTTAGGAACATACTGTGCATCCTTTGCTATTTTTGGAATATAGTGATACCTACCAAAATCTTAAATCCATATTATAATAGAATTGTATTGTATTATGTTTTGTGGAGAAAAGATTACTGAATTTTTTAGCAGTGTAGCTATCCATTTTTCTTATTTAAAGAAAAATCCAGTTTGATTCATGCAGAATAGTCAGGGTATATAAAACAAATAATAATTCACCAGCCCCAGAATTATTATGTTTTCACCTATAAAGATTTTTCTTGAGATTTTTATTCATATATGCCAATGAAATGATGCAATTCTGTATAATTCTTATTCTCGCATGGTTGTATTTTAATAATAATAAAGTAATACAATAAGCATATCCTGTCTTCTCTTTATGAAAATATCAAGATTTACTTGCTAAATAAATAAATATTCAGTAATGGATTTGTGGTTAGTAATGTTTATTAAAAAAGTTTTCTGAATAAGATATCAATTACTTTAACACTTAGGTGGATGGAGTTATATTTTGTCTTTTCAATGTAATTTAACTCCCAAGACTAAATATGTCTGTTCAGAGAAATAATACATTGTTTTAAAATAGACCTTTAAAAATTGCTTTTCACTGAAATGTATAACCTTGTGCTTGTACAGCCATCATTTACCAGTAAGGATAATACATTCTTATGCTCTCTAAAACATGAAGTTAAATTTTCTCATTTTATTCTTTCTTCTTTAAAATATTATAATTTTATCATGATCAAGAGTTTTTAAGATCAGACTATTTTCCTCTTTGTGAGTTCTTCTCTCAAATAGAAGTGGTTATGGAATTCAAGAAACTACATCCCCAATATTATTATGAAAGGGTTACAGTCAGATTGGTTATAAAGATAATAAATCATCTCATATTTGCACCACAGAATTTTTGTTAGAAACAGAGAATCATTCCCAGAGTAACAAAATCCTCATATATGGAGCTAAAGTCTCTATTCTTAAAATATTAAAATGTTGGACTTGGTCGCTTTACTAGTTTCTCAAGTTCGTATTATCCATCACCAGTTATTCCAGTCTGGAAAAAACAACAGCACTTCATAACCATTTCAAAACAGACAGAGCTAATTCAGGGAGTAGGAGGTAAATATATTAAAACTTTATTTTATCCTGAAATACGGACTTATGCTGTCTAATCAGCCACTCTGTAGTAATATTATCGCCAATCATTAGGCACTGCCATCTAATAAATCATGCAGCAGAGCATTAAAATCCCTAAAGACTGCACTCCCAATCATATAAAACAATGTCTCTACTTTCTCAATTTTAAATTCCACATGTGGATTTTGCACAAAATTAGACATTTCCATTTTGTAGTGTGATCCTTTTTTAAATTTACTTTTGCATATTCAGCATTTGAGTCCTATTTTTTTTTCTGCTTTAATACTTGACTCACAGTTAACTTACATTCTAGTAGTGTTTCTTGGGGTCCACAAAAAATCACTGCATTTCACACCTAAAACAGAGCCTCATCAAAGCATTTGTATTTTTTCTTTTATTTATTCTTCAAAATATTTTTATTGTGAGACATTACACATACTAGTATATAAAAATTCATAAAACAGCCCTAACCGGTTTGGCTCAATGGATAGAGCATCAGCCTGCGGACTCAAGGGTCCCAGGTTCGATTCCGGTCAAGGGCATGTACTAATCGATGTTTCTCTCTCATCGATGTTTCTAACTCTCTATCCCTCTCCCTTCCTCTCTGTAAGACTTCCTCTCTGTAAGAAATCAATAAAATATATATATTAAAAAAAATCATAAAACAAATACACAGTTTAATTATTATAGAACTAGAGGCCCGGTGCACAAAAATTTGTGCACTCAGGGGGGGGGGGGTTCCTCAGCCCGGCCTGGGCCCTCTCACAGTCTGGGACCCCTCGGGGGATGGCCACCTGATGGCTTAGGCCCAGTCCCCGGGGGAACGGGCCTAAGCTGGCAGTCAGAAATCCCTCTGGCAGCCCAGCAGCCCTCAGGGGATCTCCACTTGCCAGTGGGGAGCAGGCCTAAGCTGCAGTCGGACATCCTTAGCACTGCTGAGGAGGCGGGAGAGGCTCCTGCCATCACTGCTGTGCTGGCAGCCATCAGCCTGGCTTGTGGCTGAGCAGAGCTCCCCCTGTGGGAGCGCACTGACCACCAGGGGGCAGCTCCTGCATTGAGCGTCTGCCACCTGGTGATCAGTGTGTGTCATAGTGACCAGTCATTCCCAGTTGTTCTGCTGTTAGCGTCAATTTGCATATTACCCTTTTATTATATGCCTGGTGCATGGGTGGGGGCTGGCTGGTTTGCCTGAAGGGTGTCCTGGATCAGAGTGGGGGTCCTGCTGGGGTGCCTGGCCAGCCTGGGTGAGAGGCCAAGGGCTGTTTTCAGACTGGCCATACCCCCTTCAGGGTTGGGGTCCCTGCTGGAGTGCCTGGCCAGCCTGGGTGAGTGGCTGAGGGCTGTTTGCAGGCTGGCCACAGCACCTTCAGGGTGGGGGTCCCTGCTGGGGTGCCTGACCAGCCTGGGTGAGGGGCTGATGGCTGTTTGCAGGCTGGCCACAGCCCCCAGCCACCCAAGCTCCCAGTGGAGGCTGGCTGGAAGCAGGTATCTGGGATTTATTTATCTTCTATAATTGAAACTTTGTTGCCTTTAGTGGAGGCCACAGCCGACTGGGAAGCTTGGCTTACTTCATCGCCAGGTCAACCAAGCCTCCTGCTTGCTCCAGCTCCATGGCTGCCGGCTGCCATCTTGGTTGGGTTAATTTGCATATAGATGCTCTGATTGGCTGTGGGCTTGGCTTTGGGGCGTAACGAAGGTATGGTCAATTTGCATGTTTCTCTTTTATTAGATTAGATGAGCATCAAATCAAAAAATAAAACATTGCCAGCTCTTCACATATCCTCAACTGGCCTCTTCCCAATCTGAAACCACTCCCTACTCTTCACCAATGTAACTACTGTCCTGAGTCTTAGAATACTGACTTCCTACTTTTCTTTATAGAGTTAACACCTAACTATGCATTTCTAAACCCTGAACTTTAATTTGCCTGCTCTGAAATATTGTAAATATGAAATCATAAAGTAGATATTCTTTTATATTTAACTCTTCTTGCTCAATATTTTATGAAATTTATCTATGTTGCAAAAGGCTTTAGTTTGTTCATTTTTATTGGTATATAATATTCCATTATGTGAATAGTCCAAAATTTATATATGTATTCTGCTAATGATGAACACTTGAGTTGTTTGTGACTATTACCAAAAAAGCTATTATGTCGACTATATATATTTCCTATTCAACAACAGGACTGGAAGTAGAATTGCTGAAGCATATGGTATACATATTTTGCCTACACTTGTTGTTTTATTTTATTTTGTTTTTTATCGCCATCCTAATGGGTGAGAAGTCGTAGCTCACTGTGGTTTTGATTTGCATTTCTTAATGATTAGTAATGTTGAGCATCTTTTTATGTGCTTATTCACCATTTGCATAACTTCTTTGGAGAAATGTCTATTCAAATCTTTTCTCATGTTTTGTTGTTGAGTTGTAGGAGTTCTTTATATAGTCTGGATATTAACCCTTTATGAGATATATTATTTGCAAATATTTTCTCCCATTTCATGGGTTGCCTTCTCACTCTGTTAACAGTGTCCTTTGATGAACAAGTTTTAAATTTTTATGACCTTCAACATATCTACTTTTTTCTTTTGTTGTCTGTGCTTCTTGTATCATGTTTAAAAATCATTGCTGATTCCAATGTCATGGAGCCTTTCACCTGTGTATTCTTCTAAATTTTTAATAGTTTTAGCTTTTACATTCGGTCCTTGGTTCTCTTTGCATTAATTTTTGTATATAGTGTAAGGTAAGTGTCCAACTCCATTGTTTTATATGTGGATATCCAGTTTTCCCAGAATCAGTTATTACAAAGACTGACCTTTCTCATTGAATGATCTTGACAATCTTGTCAAAAATCATTTGACCATAGATGTAAGGGTTGATTTTGGGGATTTATATTCTATTTCATTGGTCTATATGTGTGTCTTTTCCTTGCTGTTGCTTTGTAGTCAGTTTTGAAATCAGAAAGTATGAGACTTCCAATTTTGTTCTTTTTCAAGATTGTTTTGGCTCTTCTGGGTTCATTAAGATTCCCTATGAATTTTAAAATGAACTTTTCTATTTCTGCAAAAAAACTTGGGATTTTGATAGGGGTTGAATTGAATTTCTAGATTGCTTTAGGTATTATTGATATCTGAATATCAAAGTCTTCCAATTTATAAACACAAGATGTCTTTCTGCCTATTCTCTAATTTCTTACAGCAATGTTTTGTAAATTCAGTGTACAGTCCTTAACTTACTAAGTTAAGTTTATTTCTAATTATTGTATTATTTTTGATGCTATTATAGGTGGAACACTTTTTTCAATTTCCAATGTTTATCACTCTTACACATGACATTAT
>NW_005355087.1:169688-182814 GCF_000412655.1 Myotis brandtii
TATATATATACACTAGAGGCCTGGTGCATGAAAAGTCATACACTCGGAGGGTCCCTCAGCCCGGCCTGCACCCTCTCGCAGTCCAGGAGCCTTCAGGGGATGTCCAATGGCCAACTTAGGCCCATTCCCCAGGGGCCTAAGCCACAGTCTGACCTCCCTCTGCAGGAGGCTACCCTGGCGGGCCAATCTGGGGACAGCAAATCACCCCACACCAAATCACCCCCCTGTGGTTGTCAGTGGCCTCTCTCTGCAGGAGGTGACTGGGCAGGCAATCAGGGGATGGTGCCAGCCCCCATCGCACAGCCGCTGGTCACAGCTGCCCCCCCACCCTATCGCCATCCCCTCCCTCTGCCCACTGACACGTGCCTTGGCTGGCCTGGTGCCACCTGCTCATTGGCCCTGTCCCCCACTGACTGGTCATTCCGCCGTTCAGTCGAATTGCATATTACACTTTCATTATATAGGATATACAGGTTGGGGCAAAAGTAGGTTTACAGTTATGAGAACATGAAACACAGAGTTTATTCTTGTATTATTATTTATTAATTACTAGAGGCCCAGTGCATGAATTCATGCACTGGTAGGGCCCCTCGGCTTGGCCTGCACACTTTCACAATCTGGGATCCCACAGGGGATGTCAGAAGCCCAGTGCACAGATTCCATCTGATCCCCGCAGGCCAGGCCAAAGGACCCCACCAGTGCACAAATCCGTGCACCAGGACTCTAGTGTGCATATAAGATCTTTGGTTAATCTCTTCCTGCCCTCCCCCCAACCCCCTTCCCTCTGAGATTCATCAGTCTGTTCCATGTTTCCATGCCTGTGCATTGAGTGCGCATCATAGCTAACAGTCAAATGGTCGAACGGTTGCTTAGGCTTTTATATATATATAGACTGCACAAATATTTGTGCAAGAGTAGGCCTTCCTTCCCCTGGCTGCCAGCACCGGCTTCCTTGCAGCACCAGGACCCAGGCTTCCCTCATCCTGCCACCAGCAGGCACCAGGACTCAGGCTGGCTTCCCTCTGGCCACCCACAGTCATCCAGGACCCAGGCTGACTTCCCCCAGGCTGCCCGCAGGCACCCAGGGTCTGGCTGGCTTCCCTCTGGCCCCGGCTTTGTCAGGAAGGACATCCAGAATGACGTCCGGTCTAATGAGCATATTACCCTTTTATTATTATAGATTGTATCACTTTCCATATGTGTAACTGCAAACCTACTTTTGCCTCACCCTGTATATATTCTTAAAATATATGTAGAATTGTCCTCCAGGTTTTCTAAGAATCATATAAATGCTATTTTCACTATTTGCATATGTCTGCAAGTTTCTTTTATTCAATATTAAACTTGTAAGATTAGTCCATGTTTATACAATATACTCTACTTCATTTATCTCCAGTGTTTGTGTGATCTACTTAAAATTTATATATGAAATCTAATATTATTAGTCATTTAAGTTGTTTCCAATATTTTGTTATTACAAACAAAAGTGGTATGAACATTTTTGTATGGTCTTCTTGTACACATGTTCAAGAAATTCTCTGAAGCATACACTAAGGAATAGAATTAATTTCTGAGTCATAAAGCATAAGCATCTTCAACTTGTTATACATTGCCAAATTGCTTATTAAAGTGGTTTTTTGTTTCACCATCCAAATACAAGTACAAGAGTGTCTATTGATATATATCATCATAAATCTAGTATGTCAGATTTTTTTAATTTTGCCAATCCATGAATGGGAAATGGTGTCACACATTTTTAAAAAGCAAATATTTCCCTGTCTATTAATCAAGTTGAATATGTTGTGTCACTCATTGACCCATTGTTATATTTCCCTAAATGGTATACAAAATTGTTCTCAAAATTTTGCAAATTTATAAAAATGGCATTTTTACTATTTATATATTTCTGTAAGTGACATGTTCATATCCTTTGGTCATTTTGTTTCTGAATAGTTTTATTATTGATTTTTTTGAGAATTTTATATCTTATTCCAATCAAAGGCATGTCTTCTCTATGTTGTCTTTTGATGAATTAAAGTTTAAATTTTAATGTTATTTTTTAAAATTTTAATGACATGCCTTTGTCTCATTTAAGAATACATCCCTACTCAAGTACATATACTCATTCATTCTTTTTTCTTGTTCTGTTATTATGGCTAGAACCACAACACAATGTTAAATAGAGGAAGTGATAGCAAGCATCCACATGTTGTTCCAGATTCTATAGCAAAAGCTTTTTAAAGTTTTACCATTTAATATAATATTTACTGCAGGTCTTTTAAAATATTATTTATCAGGTTAAGGAATTCACTATTTTGCTAGATGTTTTCGCACTGTTGATCCTCTCTATTGTATAATTGTTTGTTTGTTTTTTCTTATTTCCTTCCATTCTGTTCTTATATTTATTTTTTCCATTATTTCAAATTTTAGATACTTATTCTGTTTTCATCTAGTTTCCTTCATTGGATTCTGAGCACATTATTTTTAGTAAAGATAATACTCTTTGTAATACTTTAAGCAATAAAACAAAATTTAAAAAAAGAATGATTTTGGTTGCATCCCACAAATTTGGAAAAACAACAGTTTTACTATATTTTATCTTAAAAATATTTTCTAAGGAGACATATGTAAAACTTTCAACAATAAATATATATATATATATTTTTTCTAACCTCCAAAATGAAATTTTCTCTGAGCCATGGGCTTATTTACATATGTCATTCTTAATGCCTAAATTTTAGGAAATGTTTATTTATCTTTGTTACTGATTTTAACTTCATTTTATCATATTTTAAAACATAATCTAAATTATAATAATTCCTAAATTTTTTAAGGCTTGGCCTATTTGCCTAGTATATGGTTAACTTTCATTAATATTACACTGATGCTTGAGGATTTTTTACAGAGAGGAAGGGAGAGGGATAGAGAGTTAGAAACATCTATGAGAGAGAAACATCGACCAGCTGCCTCCTGCACACCCCCTACTGGGGATGTGCACGCAACCTAGGTACATGCCCTTGACCAGAATCGAACCTGGGACCTTTCAGTCTGCAGGCTGACGCTCTATCCACTGAGCCAAACTGGTTAGGGCAAGTATGTACTTTTAATATTGTTAAACTTTCCTTATGAATTGTATATTATCATTACATAATTATGCTCTTTGGTCTTAATGTCTTCTGTATTATAATATATTTGTCTGATATTAATATAAAAACACTAGTTTTATTCTGATTTCTGATATTTATTTTCACATCCTTTTACTTTCAAAATTTTGTGCCTTTTTATTTGATATTCTCTTAAGTTCATAACTGAACTTTTATTTATTTACTTATTTATTTAGTCAGTCTCTGTCTTTTCACAATTCCTGACTTGTTTAAGTTTTTCAGGCAGTACTAGCATATAAGTTCCTGAAACACAGGAATTTTTATCTGTTTTGTTCACTGATGTTTTCTATTATCTATATAGCTGTCTCATACATCAAATGCAAAAATCAAAATATGCTATCAATGTTTTTGAAATTAGAAACTTTTATTATTTGGCGGGGGGACAATAATAATAACTGGGTTGCAAAGTTGCTGCCTTTTGCTCTTTTCTTGCTGGTGTGAATTGGTGGGTAACTTCCAAGATGGAAGTATTGGCATAAAAAGGAGCATAAGATAAAACTCGAATGACTGGGAAAGAAGTAATGACAAAGTGTTGGCATTCTAAAGGCACTGCAGAAGCTAAACTCTGAAACTGATCAGTAAAAAGAAGTCATATAAAACTGACATGGCCCCAACTTACACTGAGAAATTGGGACCTTTAAAAATGAAATTTTGCTTTAACTCAAAATGTCAGAACATTTTGTTATGGACAAAGGGCAGAGAAGTGACATAGACACCAAAAAATGAAAAGGAAATGAAACTTAGAGAATGGTGATGCTAAAACGTTAAACAAATTTGCGTGTTTCTGAAAGAGTTCTAAAATCTCTATGACTTTTTTTTAATTGCTTTATAAAGTTCATTTACAATCTGCTGGATATGGTTATGATGAGGTGTCCAACAGAAAATACCAATAATAATGATGGCATCTATGTTTTGTACTTTACTTCTAGAGAGCTCAAATTTTACTTTATGGATTTTTAACTTCGTAACGAATAATGTTATCCTTCAAATATATAGATGAGTCTGCTGATCTACAATCAACATCTCATGTTTTTGCAGATGCTTTTCTGGTGTTACTGACCAGACATTCTCTATTAATGCAGTTTTCTTTTGTGGCAAAGAGTCTATATTTGCCAGAGAACAAGCTGCAGCAAGGATACAATCTGAATCTGAAACTAATTTTTCCATCCAGGCAAAGTTTCTCTGTTTATTTGAACATCTACTTCATTGAGTTATCTGTTACAGACTATTTTACCTCACTCACCCTTTTTAAGTTGAACAGAAATTACTTAAGGTTTCGGTAAAACGAAGAACAAAGACTGTGAGATATTTATTTCTAACTTTAGTAGCATAATAAACCATATCTCGGAAGCTCTGGACATTTCATTTATTTTGATTACTTAAAGTTATATTTTAATTTGGATTATTAAAACTTCAGGTTTTGGAAAAGTTTATTTTTAGATTCAATTCAAGTATTGATTAAACACCAAGTTCTTGGGGCATGAACATAATTTGGAGATGTGATCCTCAAGAAGATTAAAACTTGGGGAGATAAGATATAGCCCCATAAAACATTAGGAGAGCCACTCTAAACTATAGAGTCTATAGACAGTATAGATGTTCTTTAAGAGTTTAAAAGGCATAATGAAATATTCAGGAAACTCTTCATAGACAAGATGAGACTTCAATTATGTGCATCTAAAAGGATAATGGTCAATTTGAATACAGGCAAAATGGGGAGAAAATGTAGGTATTTCTGGGTAGAAAAGCACAAAAAAGAGCTCTGAAGCCAAATAAGCAAAAGCTGGTACAACTTAGTGAATCAACACAGCAGCTGATAAGGTTGATACTGGAGAAAACATGGGAACTGGGACTAGATGGTGAGATGCACAGTTGAGAGCCTTGAATACCATGAAGGAAGTCACTGGAGTTCCCAAGGATGAATGTGACGATGACAAAGGCAGTAGTCCAGAGCTACTCATTGGGGTTTGTGTGGAGATATATTGGCAGGAAATGATACAGGTGGCAAGGCAGTGAGGCTGGTTGTAATCCAGATGTTATGTGATCAGAAATTTGACCAGGATGGGCAATGATAATGCAACGAAAGGGGTTAATAGGACATGTATTGCAATGGTCATATTTAATTAGTTTTTTAGTCTCTCTAAATGTTAGGAAATAGAGGAAAGAAAAGTCAACAGTGGCTTCAAAATTTTAAGCCAGAATAATTGGGGTGAACACTGGCTATCCTTGTAGCATATTGGTAAAAAGTAGGGACGAGGGGTGCTGTGGTGATTTTAAAAATCACTTTTAAGGAATACATGTGCTCTGTTGGCATTTGGAAATGCTGTATTGGAATTTGGTGATAACTTTCAAATGACACTACAGCTTTGATCCCCAATCATTTGGTTAGAAGTACTAGCTAAAGCCACAGTCCAGAGAAATTTCCCCCGAGTGTATGTTTGAAGAACATATTCGTGAGCCAGAGACAGCGTGGCAGAGTCCTGAACGAGAAAGCAAGAGCAGAAAGGGAGAAACAGGAATCAGTATGTATGTATGTGCAGGAAAGAGGGGGAGACAGAGTCACATAAAAAGAGACAGAGAGAGACAAGGAGATGGAGACAGAGACAGGAGGCAGAGAGACAAAGACAGAGAAAGAAAGAGACCAGACTATCACTGAACTTTAAGAAGATGACTTTGAGGAGGAGGAACACAACAGTACAGAAGGTCAAAGAGCATGCATAACTTGGGGACCTGCTAATTGGTCAGTTTCAGCTGCCTGTGGTACAATAAAATATTTTAATGAAGGGCAAACTTTCATTAACTTCTTTTGCAGAGAGTTAGACATGTTTTATTTGGAAGAAAAAATTAAATATTATGTTTCTGTAAGAAATTTAATCTACATAATCTATCTTTGATATTCTTTTTTAAAGCATTAGCTTCCCTCATGGTAAAAATTTGGAACTGCATCATACCTGCAAATTGACTCTTTTAATAATAAATTTGGTCATAGTCACCTAAATTTCATCTCCAATGGTGATCAATTGTAAAGGAATGCATTAAAGGATTTATTTGTCCAAAGTTTCCTTCTTACATGACAGGAGCAAAGAAGATGTTTTTAATCAATTCAACTTTTCCTATCAAAGGACAACATAATCTGGTTAACTTTCATATCCATCAGAGGCACAGGGCTTTTCGGACGTAGGTAGAGGTTTATGAGCATAAAATTGAGAACAATTAGCACTCAAATTAATGTTACATGAGATTCAACATCTGGTAAGTGTTTCATCATTTTGGGTCATAGACCACCTGCTAGGCTAAATGTTCACACAACTGCAATTTACTCTGCATACAAATGGAACAAGAATGATAGTTTTAAAAATGTATTTTCTAAATTTAACAGAATGTATGTAGGGACTGCTCACATTTTAAAACTTCTACTAGAAATTAATTTTAATAATGTATTAAACACTCACAAGATGAAACATGGAGGGTCAAAATAAACAGAAAATACTAGTACTTCTATTTTTGTAAGCATATTTTATAATAAATTAGATATAATGCTCACATTTGTTTTGCTCATTATTTAATCGCTGCCACTATTAGCATTGGTCTCCTCTTTAGCCACCAAATATTTATGAATAAGAAGATGTCAACTCTCAAAGGCTTTATGTTATTTATATAACAGAGCCCTCAAACATCTGGATGTTTCTGACAATAGAGCTACACCAGAAAATGCCAAATCTTGAGATACTTCCTGCAAACCATTAAAAACACCAGTCCATGCACAATACACCCTAATCTATTCTGAACTTCAGGACTCTGGGACCTCCAAGATCACTTCAGTGTAGGCCGAAAAGTCTTGCAGATGTCGTGTCTCAGATGAATCCTTTCTGGTACCCTCAGGAGACTTCAGGATCTTAGGATCCAAAGACTTCAACAAGCTAGATGTACTCTGGGGGGTCAGAACAGCCATAAAGCCTATCCACACCCACTCAAGTACCCTGTGGACATCCAGAGTTACCCAGGAAGCAAAAGACCTCTCCATAGGACAACCTGAGACACCATCAACAGCATGCCCAGGAGTCCTGGGGCCTTCTAGGTTAGGGAGCAAAACCAGATGAAAGAGCAAGCCATAACCAGGGAACTGCTCTAATTTTATTGGCTTTAAATATTGGGCTTCTCAGTAAATTTTAGTTTTAACAAAGGGTTCTATAGCTAAAGAAGGGTGGGTGGGGAGGGTAAATAAAAACTCATGGTTTATTTACTCTGTCCATTTTTTAAAAAAATATATTGCAGATAAATAGTGAAGACTCTATTTGAACCATTACCCTTTGCATTCTTATTCAACATTAAAAATTGACCTTTAACGAAGTTTTAATCGCAGGACATTAGGAATTTCCCCCTTTCTGGCAGTGGTAAGTAGGGAGGACTCATTAACCTCTCTGCTCATCATCCTTTATTTGAGACGTTTTTTTGCAATAAACCAAAGCCTTATTACTCAGAATGGAAATGAATTAAGTGAATCTGTGTTCCAAGATTCTATGGCTAACATTTGTCCCTGTCCCAAGAGTAATCCGGAGCCAAGCAAGCCGTGAGCAGAGTGCAGCGGTTAGGTCTATGGTCTCTGGAGTCAGACTACCTGGTGTGAATCCTGCTTTGTCCACATACAGACTGTGCTCTTAGGCAAGTCACTTCTTGCGTACCTCAACTTCCTATTGGGGACAACATCACCAATTTTGTAAAGTTTTCAAGAGGATTTCAAAACACAATGCACACAGAATCCTTCAAACAAGGGAAGGTAGAATAAGTACTCAGTAAATATTAGCTTTTGTGGTCATTAAGAACTGAGTCTGTTTTAGAACCATTTTCATGACACTTGAATTATTTCCAAGTCTCATTACAAAAGTCAGTACATTTATCATTTTCAAATTTCCTTCTACAACTAGGCGGATGGTAACTAAATTAATTAGCTTTATATTTTAATTCTCACTTGGTAATTTCTCTTTTTCCTTTTATATAACATTACTTCCTTTCATCTCAAGCTATGAACAGAAAAATGAAATTCCCTTGAAAAGAGTCACAGAGGAAAATATTGAGGCTGCAAGTTGGTCCTAAAATTTCTACCAATTTGAATGTGGGGAAAGAGGAGCATTCGTATGCCTTGTGTATGTTTATGTTTTCAGAAAAAATATAAATAATGAAATATAATTTTGATATATCAGCTATTTGACCTTTTGATGCATGCTTTTACATTGTGTCTTTAATATTTGTACTTATTTTGTCCAAGTATACCTCCTGGAATCTAGGGAAAAAATACTCTGAAAACAATAACAATATAACAAAGTCATTAGTTCTCTTTCTGTTGTATTTCAGACCTTCAAGGACTCCACATGTTGCCTCAGACAGTTGACTGGTCATCTTTTTCTCTCCAACAATACCTCTTGACTCTTGGGTTCAAAAACAAAGAAGATGGGAAATTTTTGGAAAAAGTATCAAGTAGGAAGCTGCCAACATTTACAGGTAAATCACCTGGACTTACTATCTTTCAATAGTATTATAAGGCAGCAGTTGTACATTATTTAAGTCTTATTCATCACAAGGCCTAGCATACAGTAGGGCCTGGGACCCCAAAATGTGTGTTGGGTTAGAATTAACTCCTGCCAATCTTCTCTGCGGGTTAGTTAACAATACCTGGAATTCTGGTTCCAGGAAAGCTTCCACCAAGGCTGAACAATCCTAGAGTGCTTACCTTCCTCACTCAACCATCTCACCCAACCACACTATCATAGGGCACTCAACAAAGACACATTTTATCATCATCAATTAACAAATGTAAAGGAGGTAGAGGAAGACATAAACAGATGGAAGAACATACCGTGTTCATGGATTGGTAGAATCAACATCATTAAAATGTCCATACTGCCCAAAGCAATCTATAAATTCAATGCACTCCCCATTAAAATAACAACAGCATATTTCACAGACCTAGAACGAACTCTCCAAAAATTCATCTGGAATTAAAAAAGACCCCAAATAGCTGCAGCAATCCTGAGAAAGAAGAACAAAGTAGGTGGGATCTCAATACCAAATATCAAGCTGTATTACAAAACCACTGTTCTCAAAACAGCCTGGTACTGGCACAAGAACAAACATATAGGTCAATGGAATAGAATAGAGAACCCAGAAATCGACCCAAACCACTATGCTCAATTAATATTTGATAAAGGAGGCATGACCATACAATGGAGTCATGACAGCCTCTTTAATAAATGGTGTTGGGAAAATTGGACAGATACATGCAAAAAAATGAAACTAGAGCACCAACTTACACCATACACAAAAATAAACTCAAAATAGATAAAGGACTTAAACATAAGACGGGAAACCATAAAAGTATTAGAGGAATCCACAGGCAGCAAAATCTCAGACATATGCCGTAGCAATTTCTTCACTGATACTGCTCCTAGGGCAATGAAAACTAAAGAGAAAATAAACAAATGGGACTACATCAAAATAAAAAGCTTATGCACAGCAAAAGAAACCATCAACAAAACAACAAGAAAACCCACTGCGTGGGAAAACATATTTGCCAACGTCATATCTGATAAGGGCCTAATCTCCAAAATTTATAGGGAACTCATACAACTTAACAAAAAGAAGATAAACAATCCAATCAAAAAATGGGCAAAGGACCTAAATAGACACCTTTCAAAAGAGGACATTCAGAAAGCCAAGAGACATATGAAAACATGCTCAAAGTCACTAATCATCCGAGAGATGCAAATCAAAACAACAATGAGGTACCATCTCACACCTGTCAGAATGGCTATCATCAACAAATCAACAAACGACAAGTGCTGGAGAGGATGTGGAGAAAAAGGAACACTCGTGCACTGCTGGTGGGAATGCAGACTGGTGCAGCCACTATGGAAGACAGTATGGAGTTTCCTCAAAAAACAAAACATGGAACTCCCATTTGACCCTGTGATCCCACTTCTAGGAATATATCCCAAGAAACCAGAAACACCAATCAGAAAGGATATATGCACCCATATGTTCATAGCAGTGGTAAGGAGTTCTTACCATTTGCAACAGCATGGATGGAACTGGAGAGCATTATGCTAAGTGAAATAAGCCAGTCAGAGAAAGATAAATATCACATGATCTCACTCATTTATGGAATATAATGAACAACAAACTGATGAACAAAAACAGATCCAGAGAAAGAGAAGCATCGATCAGACCTTCAAACCTTAGAGGAAAGGTAGGGGAGGTTGGGGGTAAGGGGAAGAGATCAACCAAAGGACTTATATGCAAGCATATAGGCCTAACCAATGGACACAGACACCAAGGGGGTGAGGGTATGAGTGTGGGGGGGAGGTGGAAGTAATGTGGGGATGAGGACACATATGTAATAACTTAATAAAGAAATTTTTTAAAAAGTTAAAAAAATTAACAAATGTAGAACACAATTATACAACAGAATTGTTTTATGAAATGAAAAATACAGCCAGTGATAACTTTAAATCACTTTAATTACCTGCTATTATATTAATATTTGTTCCACTCTTTTCTTAGGTAATTAACCAAGAGCTTAGATCTCTTGAAGAGTATTATAGTTAAATGGTGTTCAGTAATTCTAGTTGAAACTTTCAAAAATATCAAGAAAATATTCACAGGGAGTCGAGTTCTCAAACTTGTGGGATGAATTCATGACCAGGTTGAATTTATTCTTTCAGCTCTACCCACATAATTAAGGATTTGTGTTTTTTTTGGCACTGTATCCTCTGAGGCTTATCTCAACCCTGAGCTACATTCAAAGTCAATGGGATCTGCACACTTGAATAATACCTGGGAGGAACAAGACAAGAATCAGACACATTTATGACAACATTTTTTCACAATTCAGGCAAAGCATACTCAGCAGAGAGAGGTGAATTGTTATAGGCTGTCTCTTAGATCTCTCAATCAGGACCACAACAAAATGACTAAATGATAGTCTCTAAAGGGCAATGTCTCCTCTGCCTCTCTCCTCATAGATCTTTCATTGTTATGCATATGGTGTAGGGATAGGACTGGTTTCTATACTAAAGATTTCATATCTATTAGCATTGAGATATCTGTTTATAGCTTGCTAAAGAAAGCATTTTGTAATGGAAGTCTGGGGGAAAAAATAGTATAAAAGTTTATTGTTACAATTTTTAGAATATAAAACTCCCTTCGGTCTGCTTACCAGAGAAGACACAGTGAGACAGATGGAGACAATGGGGAAGCGAATCTTGCCAATACTGGATTTTATTAGAAGCACCCAATTGAATGTAGGTATATGAGTTTTTTATATTTTTCCAATGTACAATATTAAACAATTCTAGAATTATGGAAAGCTTATGCTGCAAATAGTGCAAGTATTGAGGGATTTTAGAAACGTTCACAGTAAATCTTATTTGCAAAACAAACCTAAGTTTAGCTAATGATTTTATTCCTTTTATCTTTAAAAATATTTTACAATGCTATGCTTTGCAATTTCAAACATTTAGTAGGTAGTGTCTCTTTAAAGAGCCCTTTCTTGTGCCTTCCTGATATCAACTTTAAGGTTGCAGTGAATTTCTCATTTCAACTCAATAACAAAATTTTAGCAAAAACAATATTTTCCCTATTTCACATATTGGGCTATTGCATATAACCATCTTGTTACCTACCCAGAATTCAGCTGGCACCACCACCCCACAGTAATAAACTCAGCTTTACTCAATATTGCCAATTGCTTTTTTGTATACCTTTGTATATCTAATTCCTTTCTCTGCTCCAAGAAAAGTATGCCCTTTCTACTTTTCAGCCTTAACAAAACAAGCCCTAAATTATGCTGTGGTAATTTACAAAATATAAGGTTTAAAAGGAACTTCTCATTAATAGCTTGTAAAGGCAGATCCCTCTTTTTTAATATAGTCCTCCCCCTCTAGCCATGGTTTAGCTCTGATCAACCATGATCAAAAAATATTAAATGGAACATTCCGGAAATAAACAATTCATAAGTTTTAAATTGCACATTGTTCTGAGAACCTCACTCTCATCACATAGGCATTGTATCATCTCATGCCATTACAAAATGCATGAGTACAATACTATAAGATATTTTAAGAGAGAAAGACCACATTCACATAATTTTTATTACCATACTAGTGGCCTAGTGCATGGATTCGTGCACATTGAAAGGAAAATAATTAAAAGAAATATTTTAATATTGCTATTTGCCCTTCCTCTGTAATGGAAGTGTCAGAGCCGCAGCTAGTCGCCATCGGCAGGGAGAACAGTGGGGTGATCAGGCTCCTGCTCACACACACCTTGGCCTGGGGCTGCCTGCTCACCTGCTCCACCATCCCACTGCGGTCCTGCTCTCGTTGGGGCCCATCGGGGCCAGCAGCACCTCCACTGCCACCCGCTGCCAGTACCATGTAGCTGATGCCTGCCATGTTCCGCGCTGCCCCCTGGTGGTCAGTGCTTGTCATAACCAGTGTTTGAACTCCTGGTCAACAGCCTGCCCGAGGGGACAATTTGCATATTAAGCTTTTATGATATAGGATGTTGTTATAATTGCTCTATTTTATTGGTAGTAATTGTTATTAATCTCTACTGTGCCTAATTCATAAATTAAACCTTACCATAGGTATGTATGTATATATCTACACTAATAAAAGAGAAACATGGTAATTGGCGTATGACCCCTACCCTTTTCATTGGCTAATCAGTGAGTATATGCAAATTAACTGTCAGCCAAGATGGCGGCCGGCAGCCAGGCACTGAAGCGAGCAGGGAGGCTTTCTTGCTGCAGACTCCAACATTCCCCGCCTAACTTGCCAGCCTCTCAGTTGCAACTCTAAGCAACTATATACTATGTTGCAAATAAGAAGCTAAACAAAACCCCAGAAAAGGGCTTCCATTCAGCCGGGCTCGGACCGCAACATTGTATCTATGTTTTCAGCAGC